>NC_051228.1:11268054-11568054 GCF_015220715.1 Pygocentrus nattereri | reverse complement strand
ATCTAAATTTACAGGTTATCAGATATAAAATTCCAAAAAAATAATGACACATGATTCCACATTTCTGAAAGGTAGCTTATACTGTAAATAAATGTCACATGCAACTCCACATATACAGTGCATGGAATTGCATTTGTAAACATTGTATACAGATGTCATGAGATATGAAGGACAAGAAGTCAAACAAATACCTCAAGGTCATGTTGCTGTTGGCCGCTGTGCTGTTGTCTCTGGCTCAGTTCCTTCAGCTGTTGCTGCGCAGTGTTGAGCTCTCTGTGTATGTCCTTCTCTCGAGCCTCCACAATCTTTAAGTGCTTGCTAATGGCTCGGATCACCTCGTTACGCTTCTGTAGCTCGTCTGTTGACCGCAGTCACACACACATCAATCAATACACTCACTCACATGGACATACTTCTCTGATTTATGATGGCTTGAGGTGTCATTACAATGAATGCAGATATAGTATTTCACAAAGATTCATTCTTGATCCAAGCCTTTTATCCTCCTGGGTCGTAGGGGGCACTGGAGCCTATTTCAGCGCTCATTGGGTGGAAGGCAGGAAACAACCCGGACAGGTCGCCAGTCCATCACAGGGCAGACACTCAGACATGCATATTCACACACAAAATGTTGTAAAAAAATATACATCAGCCAAAATGCTAATGCAGCTAAAAATGAATGAAAGACACGGCACAGTTTCTTTCTTTGTTGCCAAAAAGCTCTATTTTTGCTCCATCTGCCATAGAACCCAGTTCTATTAGTATATAATCATCAGCAAATCTCCCATTTTTGGCCTTGGAGAATTTTTGCCTCAGTAACTATCCTATTCACTGCGTGTGGGGGTAAAATAAACATGCATCTTATTCCAGACAGGTTCACTACAGCTCCAGTTATTTTAAACTGCTTAATTATTGATCCAACAATGAATAGGAGCATTTTCAGGCATAAAGGAATGTTTAAATAGCCACATTTGTATATTCCTTATGTCGTCGAAACTAGGGTGGTTGGCATCTGTCTCATCACAAATATAAATGGGAACAAGCCTCAGTTACATTTTGTTCCTGAGAATGTCTAGCGATGTCAATAAATGTGATTCATGTTAAAATGTAGTAGTTCTTGTTTCTTAATTTCAATTAAACTTCAATTACATGCTAGATTTTTTTCCCCATGACCCCATAATTATGGATATGACTGTAGACATTTCTACGAATAGAACTAGCTAGCAAGCATCCCTATCCTACGGACAAAAAAATCCTTGAATCCTTTGAAGACAATCCTTCAAAGCCCTGATATTAAAATGTACCTATTAACAAAGATGGTACCAAAATTAATGAATTTAAATCAATCCTGTGTCAAATCTATCCTGATATACTCCCCACACACACTGTGTGATGTGATCATGCTAGCTGTATATTGCTTCCTGTCGGGAAGTGTAGTTTACAGTAGTTTGAGCATACTGGCCGACTTTTAGCTGTTCATCCAAAGAGAAATGTCTTAACTAAAAACAGCTCATTTTACATCTTAGCAGTTTTAAAGAAGAAAAAGTTTGATTGGTATCAACCGAAAGTTAAGTGATACTTTTTTAATCCCACAAATGGGAAAATTCCACCTCCGCATTTAACCCATCCGTGAAGTGAAACACCACATACACACTAGTGAATACACACACTAGGGGGCAGTGAGCACACTTGCCCGGAACGATGGGCAGCCTTATCCACGGCGCCTGGGGAGCAATTGGGGGTTAGGTGTCTTGCTCAAGGACACCTCAGTCATGGACTGTCCGCAGTGGGGATCAAAAAGGCAACCTTCCGTTTACAGGGCCGGTTCCCTAACCTCCAGCCAAAGACTGCCCCCAAAAGAAGTGAAGGTTTCAATATTGGTATCAATATCAGAAAAATGGTATCATGCCATTTCTACCGATTACCATTCATAATTATATTATTGCCAAAATAAACATTTCAGGTGGAGCATTTCTGTAAATGTTTGGCCTCAGTTTGAAGTTGCTTGGTACTGCCCACCTTCAAGGCGAGCACACCGCTGCTCCAAAGTCAGTACTCTCTGTCGGTCCTGCTCCCAGGCCTGGAGCTGCCTGTGGTGGGCTGCAGACATGGTGTTCAACTCTTGGTCACGGTCCTTCAGCTCTGCTATAAGGAGCTGCAGCTCCATCCTCTGTTTTTGGATGGTAGAGATCTCCAAATCGCATGCTGAAGTCTAAAAGTACAGAAAATATTATAATTAATATTATTATTACAATATGCAGTTAAGAAAAGACCAGTTATTATTTTCATTGACATATTACAACATAAAAAATATGATCAATGGCAGCAAAGATATACGACAGCACGGCTCATCTTCAATCTCCCCAAGTTTAGCCACGTCACCCCACTGCTGCGCTCCCTTCACTGGCTTCCTGTAGCTACACGCATCAGATTTAAAAACCTAATGCTTGCCTACAAAGGCAAAAATGGACCAGCCGCTACAAACTTGATGGCAAAGGTGAAATCTCGAACTGTACCACGAGCCCTTTGAGCTTAGAGTACAGCTCGGCTTGACCCGCCATCCTTCAAGGTGTGTGGAAGACAAGCGTTGAGAATATTGTCTGTACTGGCACCCAAGTGGTGGAACGAACTCCCACTGGCTGTCCAAACAGCAGAGTCTCTTGCTGTCTTCAGATGCAGACTGAAGACACATCTCTTTACACAGCACTTAAATGAACACTGAATTAAGTATTGATTGTAATGTATTGTACTGCACTTTTTGTATTGTATTGTATTGCACAGTTCTGTATTCAACTGTATTCCTTTTTCTCTGTGACTTTGTTTCTTAGCAGTATCTGAGCTCAGGCCCGGCTTTCTCTCTAACCTATTGGTAACTAGCAAAGATACTTTCTCTAGATAGACAAAGCACTTCTTGTAAGTCGCTCTGGATAAGAGCATCTGCTAAATGCTGTAAATGTTTCCTACCTCTGGGCCTGGAGGGCCACTAGACCAGGGCTAAATTGAGTTATTTGGACATAACAAGGGGCAGTATGCTTGGCAGAAAAAGAACACAACATTCCAAGACAAATACTTGCTACCCACAGTAAAATTTGGTGGCGGTTCCATCATGCTGCGGGGCTGTGTGGCCAGTGCAGGTACTGGGAATCTTGTTAAAGTTGAGGGTCACATGGATTCCAGTCAATATCAGCAGATTCTTGAGAATAATTCTCAAGAATCAGTGACAAAGCTGAAGTTGCGCCAGAGCTGGGTACTTCAACAAGACAACTCTAAACATTGCTCAAAATCTACTAAGGCATTCATGCAGAGGAACAAGCACAACGTTCTGGAATGGCCATCTCTGTCCCCAGACCTGAATATTACTAAAAATCTGTGGTGTGATTTAAAGCGGGCTGTCCATGCTCTGAAACCATCAAACCCGACTGAACTGGAGATGTTTTTTAAAGAAGAATGGTCCAAAATAACTTCAACCAGAATCCAGACTCTCATTGAAAGCTATAGGAAGCATTTAGAGGCTGTTTTTTCTGTAAACGTAGGATCTACTAAATCTACTAAATATTGATGTAATTTTTCCGTTGGGGTGCCCAAACTTATGCGCCTGCCTAATTTTGCCTAAATAATTATAGCACACTTTCTGTAAATCCTATAAACTTCATTTCACTTCTCAAATATCACTGTGTTTGTCTGCTATATGATATATTTAACTGAAATTGCTGATTCGAACAACCAATGATTTATAAAGGCAAATCATGAAAATGATCAGAGGTGCCCAAACGTTTGCATACCACTGTAAGTCACATCCTCAGGAAACACATCCTTCACCAAATTTTCTCTTTGAATACTTTTCAATTATCAGATTCATCTGCTTGGGGAAGGGGTCAGAATCAAAACCAATTATATAAAATGTTCTTCCATTATTTTTGAAAAATGCTAATTTATTTAAATCTACTTTCTTATGTATGTGGTTAAGAAAAAAAAGATAGAACATTTTCTTTCTTCAGACATTTTGTGAGTCCTTTAAGGCTCTTGTTTTTTTGGCCATTAAGACCAGAGTGTATCCCCTTTTTCTGGCCTGAAGCTTGAAAGCTGAATGTGGTGTGCCATGAACGTGGCTCTGTTGTCAAGTGCACCTCACATGGATGTTTGGTTGCGTCTGATGGTCTAGCTCTCTACAAGTAGCTCACAAGTTCTGTGTTATTAGGCAAAATTTTTCACTTTAAACTTGTCATGACAATGTTGTTGATAAGGGAGATCTACCAAAATTTCTCTAAACAAGTTTAAACTACAGATCTTTTTTAACCTCTTATTCTCCAGGGTATTTTTTGGTTTGTATGAACGTTATGGTGAATATGACGAAGTGTGTTTTGGAACCACAGGTGGTTTCAAGGTGTTGAAGAGGTTGGTCACACAAAAGTGATTTAGAACACAGTATGACTTACTGTGAGCTATAAAAATGAAGCAAAACTTGGACCATAAACATGTCGTGCCTGATCAACTACATCTGTAGAAGTAAATTTCATTTTTCACTAAACTATTCCTTTATATAATGCAATTTACACATAGGTAAATCTTTACAAAAGCAAAGCTTTTGTTTTTCTGCAATGTTCCATCAAAATGACATCATCTGAGATTTGATCACATGAATATTAACCACTTATACTGTTTCACCTCATCTTCCACCACCTGCACCTATCATTGAATGTAGATGTTCCTTGATATCCAGTTTTACTCAAAAGCACATCTCATTATGGATGGAAAATGCATTGTGATTCCTAATTCAAATGGACTTTAATTCTTGTTGATATTTATTGCTTTTTAGACAAAGAAATTTAACACAGTTCAACAAAACACTAATGAAAATACAAATGATCATTACTTTCTTTTCTACAATTATACTAAATTATGAAAAAAATTTTTACGTGTTTTCTTCTGTTTTATTCTGTCACAGTATGTTATTTTGTTTGTTCATAAAAACAGTAACATCGAGTACAAATTTGGTCTCAGAGCCAGCAGCACCTCTACATGTGGGTCTGGGCAAGATTATGGGAACATGTGGTCTACAGGTTATAATCAACTTGAAGAAACAAGATGTGTGCATACTAACCAAAAATAATCAATCAATAATAATGATCTTTTACCTTTGAGCTCTGCATGATGGACAGAGATGATATGTGATTAGAAGGCGGCTGAGGACTCCGGGCAGTCTGTCTTGCCATGCTGACTTCATCTGTGTGCTTCATTAAGAGAAAGTCAAGGGAGCCATTTAGGATTCACACATTTGAAACATTTTCAAAACATATGTATGATAATATGGTTATGACCATGTTTGATGTGAAAAGCTCCATTCTAGAGAAACTAGACTACAGTGGTGGGAACAGGAACCAGACCAGAAAGAGTAACCAGAGTTACTCTACAATTTTTTCTCTAAAAACTAGCTCACAGTAAGCTACTACATGAAATGGCTACGAATATTTTGCCTGATGACTGAAGCATGGCAGAGAGGTACAAACAGGGTGTTGTAAGGAAAAAATAGTACTTGTACCCAAAGAACCCAATACTAGTAGGGAAAAACTACTACTACTACTTTTTTCTTTTGTTTTACTGCTATTTTCACCATCACTGTAAAGAAATCTGATGTGGACATTTTTCCGCACCATTTCACAACAATCCCCTCTAAAAAAAGTGTTACATGTTTGTTTGACTCAGCAGGTTTTATGTGTATATATGTTTGTGTGTGTGTGTCCAACACATTTGGAAAATTTCTCTTTACTACATCTATACATTATCTACACATACTTCATCAGAATGCATCTCTAAAGCAAACTACTATTTCCAACAATTAACTCATTTGAATCCATAGTTTAAATCCACAATACAAAAAGACATACCTTCTTTACAGGGGTGCTGTGCCAGGGATCAAATGCAAAACCTGAAAAGAGATGTCATTTTAAATATTAGACCAAACTGATGTGTTATACAACCAGCAATGGAAGGATTTTCCATATTCATCTCTAGCTAACTAACTACCATTTCTGGACATGGAGAAACGGTTTCCAATCCCTCTGGAATCATCTTTTCCTTTATCTTCCTCCATTTGTTCTTCGATGTTTAACCTTGTCAGCTTGCACATTGTCAGATGCTGCGAGTAAGGCTGGAGTCTATGAACAGACCCATTCCGTACACTGGGGTGAAGCTCTGAGTGCCTAATTTTAGGCTACTTTAATGAACTGTAGCTGGCTGAGTTACTTAAAAATTACAGCATAGAAAGTTTCCCCAGCTATGTTTAAGAGCCATTGCCTACCATCCGACTAATAAAACGAATAAGGTCAGCTAGAGTTAGCTAGGTTAGCTTAGGGGGAAGGACAGGCCAGTAGTTTACAGCACTAACCTATATGGCTACAACTATTAACGTTGGGTTGTAAAATTTGAACCAAAACAGTCTCTAAAATATCTCGATTATGACACTGATAAGAACACGGAAGCAGGAACAATGATATGAACATGTCCCTCGTCACATAACAGCTCTAGGTTAGGACAGTCCGGCATCTCTTCGCTCTTCATCGTTATCATTACAAGTTTTGAAATTTCTTGTTGTGATGGGACACGATTGCGCTAAGCTACTGAACTGCCTGAATAAAAACGATCTAACAACGATGAGTCTACGAATCTCGACCATCTTCCGCAAAGCCCTGGATTCCACTTTTAAACACATGTTTTGCACAACGGACCGACTTTCCTTTTATTACAATCTTAAATAAAGATTCGTCTTTACATACCGACGCAGGCATTAGCTCAGTCAGCCCTTCGCTCGGAGCCACTGGCAGGACCCAAAGCTCCAGACTGTGGAGGTGTGCTCTGAAGCTGGAGAACTGTTTCTGTATTTGCTGAAAAAGTCTCTTAAAGGTTTAAGTAATAATGCTCGAGCTTTTACTCAAAAGAAAGCAATATTGAGAGTGTTTAAGAGGTAAGAGATCGCAATGCCATTGTATTGTGAGCTGAATGGGGATGTATTTTAGGGAAATTAGCGAGTTAGCAAGCGTGGCTAATGAATGGGTGGCAATTCTCTAGATAATAAAAAAATGGTCGATTATTCTCTTTTGAAACTGTTCTGCTCTTCATTTTGTGGAGGCTTAAGTTTAGCTGACGCCGTCTGTATCTTCACATCTTTCCGAGTAAGATTTCAGAGCACTGGCTCCAATGACAGCTGCTGGATATTTTGAGCTGGGTTACTAAACCTAGTGCAGAAGTCTGGCCTGAGTTTGGAGGAACGGATTCCTACTTTTTACTCTGTACATGCTTTATTATCTATTGGTATGTCTCAGTGTACGTCTGTACTTTTATATTTCAATTAATTGTAGGTGACCGTCGTAGGATAACGTGAGTCTTTCGTTTGGGTTTGTGTCAGTATTATTGGGTTTGAATGTGACTGGTACAGCTCCAGTGCTCCCAACTAAACTAAATAGCGTTCAGTGTTGGTTCTGATGGTTTCTACTAATGGCAGATTTTGGGAGTTGGGATGCACCAGTATGGGAATTGATTGGCGATGCCAATATCATGTCTAGTTTTTATGTACAATTCCCATGCTGATACATAAATATTTTTTAAATGTAGAAATTGGGAGTAGTTCAAACTGGATTAGTAATACTGAGTAAGATGTGTTTCTGTTGGGGTCCAGATGCAGTAAAATGAATGAAATGCTGATATTTAAGCACATCACAGCCTAGACATTCTATTCTTCTGGAGCACAATAAATACATCATAAAATATCAGTTTGAGCAAAGATTTTTTTAGGCAAATCTGTCAATAATATAATTCTAATATTGTAACATTTTCAGGTTCAGTACTGCTTTCGTTTCTGGGCACATTGTACAGTTTGATGTGTTAAGAATGTGTTCGTTCTACAGGCCTTTAATCCTATGCTGAACAACTTAGTTTAGCTCAGCAAAATACCAAATAAGGTAATATTTCCTTTGCAAAAAAGTGCATTTCAGCTATGAGCATTGATAGGATGCACCCAGATGGCTAATTGTAATCATTAACAGTGGTTTTGGTGAAAGATAGTTAAGGGAATACTGACTACAGTCAGTTGAAATCATTATACCTAGCGCTGATATAACAAATAATGTTTACAAGATATGACTCTCTTTATTATTTGGTCTTGAATTCTCAGTGCACATGGAAAAATGCTTGTTTTTTGTTTTCAGAATAGCACAATATGGCTACTACTGAGAATGCAGAGTCAGGCTCACCAGAGAACAAAGTGGATCGAGCTGACCCGGATGCTAAGTACCCTCTAAAAGTGCTTTACTGTGGAGGTAGGCAGATCTTTTCATTGCATTTTCCTGCCAGGAATACTGGTATTCAGACCATATGATAACAATGATTAACAAAGCCAATGGGTTGCACACTGACAAATTAGACATTTGATTACCTGTTTCAGTCTCTCTTAATCCCTTTAAAATTTAACAGGCTGTTTTTATTACTGTGCCTAAAAGACTCATATATTTAAATGACCCTCTGTTATGATTGGGTGCCCTGAACTGTGCCACATTCAAAAGGCAGTCTGGGCTGAAACACTATTTATAACATCAGTGTGAATGGGTGGGGCTAAAGTGCTGTAGGATGTACAGTGCCCTCCACAGTATTGGCATCCCAGTAATCTTGAGCAGAAAGAGCTGTATTACGAAAAAATGTTTGTAATACCTTGTCCTGTTGATCTTTAATTTAAAGTATTAGCAAAAAACATTTACTTAAGGTACAATGATTGAAAGAAAAAACTAAGTCTTGTCATGAAATAAATATTTGTTTTAAATTTGTGTACCACATTTATTGGCACCCCTAGAAATTCCTAAGAGTGAAACCTAACCAGATTCTCTCAGTCATCTATCAATATGAGAAAGACCAGAGAAAAATAGCAATAATGACAAAAGGTTGTTGAGCTGCACAAGTCAGGAAATGGCTACTAGAAATAACAACAGGTGAAGTGCCCATTTTCACTATCTGGGCAAAAATTAACAAGTTTAAAACAACTAGAGATGTTAAGAATCTGCCAGGAAGAGGACGCATGTCTGTACTGACCCCATGCACAGTGAGAAGAAAGTTTTGAGTAGACAAAGAATCTTCAAGGATCACAGATGGGGAGTTGATGACATTAGTTAGGTCTTGAATGTTTCCCAAACTACAATCAGAGACCACCCATATATAACCACAAGTTGTTTAGGGTAGATTGCCATAAGAAAGTGGCTGTTGTCAAGGTCCAACAGCCTCAGGCTTCTACAATTTTCCAGTCATTACTGGATCTTTTAGTGGGATTGTGTTCTAAGGTCAGATTAGACCAAAATAGAAATTTTTGGCAAACCCCAGTGGTGAGTTTGGTGTGGACACAATGATAGCCATGCAGAAATGTACCTCATCCCCACTGTGAAGTATGGTGGTGGATGTTGTGGGCCTGTTTTGCTTCCAAAGGCCCTGGACAGTTTATTCAGATACATGATATCACAGATTGTATGAGGTACCAGCAGAAATAAAATCAAAAATTGACTGCCCACGCCAGTAGGTTTAAATTGGGCCATAGGTTATATCTTCCAGCAGGACAGTGATTCAAAGTTCACATCAAATACAACACAAAAATGGTTCACTGACTTAAACCCCATAGAAAACCTTTGGGATGAGCTGAAGAGGAAAGACCACAGTGTGGACATCAGAATCTGAAGGTTCTAGAGAGATTCTGTGTGGAGGAACAGTCTCAGATCCTTTGCCATGTCTTGTCCAGTCTCATTATAGGAGAAGACTCAGATGTTATCTTTGCAAAGGGAGTATTAAATGAAGAGGTGCCAAAAAATGTGGCACACAGATTTGAGAAAAGAAAAATATTTCATGGTAAGATTTTAGGTTTGGTTTTCAGTCATTGTTCTTTAGATGAAGATATATAAATATAACAATATAAAATATTTTTACAGCCTTTTTTGCTCATGTTTACCAGGTGTGCTGATATTTGTGGAGGGTACTGTTTATAAAGGCATTGATTTTTGTGCCGTCACAGAACAACTGAATTCAAAAAGGACTCATTTTGCCACTTAGTTTCCATATATGTATAGACGGAGATTGGAGAACATTACATGCATCAGATTCCTTATTTTCAAAACAGTAGGAAAATGTTTTTCCATGATATGGTGCTTTAAGTGAAGATTTACAGATCACATTTTATCATGATAGCCTGCATATGTTGAGATCATTTCATTTTATGATTCTTTTTCATTTTAAATTGAAGTAGCTTGATCACTAAGATGAACCAGTGTTTTTACACTAATAACTGTTAGTAGTACATTAACAAGACTAATATATCTCAATCATCTTTTCAGTATGCTCCCTGCCAACAGAGGTAAGTACACAAGACTATCTTTGCCTTAGTGAGGTTCTAAAAAGGAAAAGAGCACTGTAAAATAACCTGGATCACTTTTTACTTGATTTAAGTTGCATAAAAATTGTTTGATGTGTCTGTGCAGTAATAAAAAGTGATGTTCTTTTTCAATATCCAGTACTGTGAGTACATGCCTGAGCCAGCAAAATGCAGACAATGGCTTGAGAAAAATTTTCCAGATGTGTTTGCTAGAATGACTCTTGGTAAGTCCTGCTTTTCCTTTAACTGAAACATGCATACAGTCAAGTTTTAGGTATTGTTGATATATATGCATTTCAGTGTATTGGAGTTAAAAGGGAAGGACTCAAGCTTGTGTCATTGCAGGAAATGCACCCAAGCAGGAAACAGGAGGTGGTGGAGGAGGTGGAGAGGTGCCCCCTGCTGGAGAGGAAGAAGAAAAGAAGAAGCAGAAAAGAGGTAGGAAAGGAGATTGATGTGCATTTCTGATTGTTCCTGACATTTCAGATAGATTTGTAAAAATGTGGTAAACATCCACGTCTCAGCTACAAAGGAAAGCGTGAACTTGGTCTCCAGTGTATACTGTTAGTGAACTGTTCAGCCCAAAGCAGCAGGAGGGCAAATGTTACAACTTACCCCATAGGCATGGACTTAGGAGCTGTAACAGTAACCAACACATCAATGCAAAAACAATCATTAGATACAATGCTGTGTTTATATATGTAGTTTATATAACTATGTACATGACACTTACAGTATAGTGTATTTATATGGACTCCTAGCTATTACTACTACTAATACTACTACTATTAATATTAGTAGTATAATAACTTTGTAGGTAGTTTGACCAGAGGAGGATGGGTCCCCCCTTGTGAGCCTTGGTTCCTCCCAAGGTTTCTTCCTCAGCTCTGAGAGAGTTTTCCCTTGCCACTGTTGTCCCTGGCTTGCTCACCTGGGGGTTTTTACATTCATGCTAAAACTTTGCCTTTACTGGAATTCTGTGAAGCTGCTTTGTGATAACATCAGTTGTAAAAAGCACTATACAAATAAATTTGACTTGACTTGGTTATTTAGTATTAAAGTTTTTGATAAATCTTTGCATGCTTGTGTACTTCCAAAAACCTAACTGTTTTGAATGCATATGAGTTGATACAGACCTTGTCTCTTTATTTACTCTGACAGTCTTAACAGTGTCTTAAAATTTACCCTGCCATGTGGAACTGTAGCTCTCACTGTGAGTTACTTATGTGCTTCAAAAGTGTGCTCCATTACAGGTGCCAAGAGAGTGATGAACAAAATATACAGTCATATGCACTGTTAGAAATAAATGTCCCATGCAGGTACATGATTCATTCGAGATACAATGTAAATGTACCCTCAAAGGTACAACAGTGGTTTTAAGGTCCAATGGTGTACTTTACATGAGTTTTTCCTTGTGGAAAAGTAGGTATTTGTAACTTTTCATAACCAAATGTTTTAAAACACAACATTAAAATAAAAAACCTGGAGACGACACAGGGTGTGTGGAGTCAGTTCAACTTAGAAAATATCATTTCAATATATTCTGGTACAATTATGTTCCCTGACTAAAGGTACTGGGATGTACCCCTGAGGGTACCACCACAGTGACAAGAGGGGGTACTACCCCAGTGACAGTGTCGTACCTTTTTTTCTGAGCGTGTGCAAGTCTGGGCACCCCAGCCAAATTAAATGTTTTTTGGTTTGGTTAAAGAAACAAACATTTGCACATTTTCCAATATATTAAAGCTAAAAAAAAAGGCATATATCTAAATTGGGGGAGGGTGTGTTAAATCGTACTTGGAAAATCAGTAAATCAAAATTTCAGAATAGGTGTTCAGATTTTGGCGTGCAACTGTAGGTGTGAACTCTATTTTACGGTACAAAAATGTTTTCATGGTGAAAGTTGGGTAATATCTGTCTGATTACCATATTCTCATATTCTTACAGCAATATCATTTGCAAATTTCCACAGTAAAGTCTGGGACTAAACTCTCTAGGACCAGACCATGTTAGATAATGTCTTGTATGTAGAACAGTGTATTTCAATAGCGTTATCATTCTGAACCTAATTTTGAAGCAAGATATGCAAAATTACTTGATGTTAAAGTACTTGATTAATCAGTGTATTCCAGTACTCCAGAAAAAAGATACTGAAGGAACTGAGTTTTGAAGCCGTATCGCTAAATGTTTGTCCTTTCAGGTGGTAGAGGTCAAATCAAACAGAAGAAGAAGACTGTTCCCCAGAAAGTGACGATAGCAAAAATCCCACGCGCAAAGAAGAAATACGTGACACGAGTGTGTGGCTTGGCGACCTTTGGTAAGATTTAGCATCCGAATTTAAACTTAAATTTCACGTCGTGTCCTTCACTTTGACTGTGTAGCAATATCTGTTCTTTTTACTCCTTAGATATTGACCTCAAAGAGGCTCAGAGGTTCTTTGCTCAGAAATTCTCCTGTGGTGCCTCAGTTACAGCAGAGGATGAGATCATCATTCAGGGAGACTTTACAGATGACATCATTGATGTCATCCAGGAGAAGTGGCCTGAGGTAACATAGTCATATTGCCTCTTCTGGTATTATTTATTTATTTGTTTGTTTTGTTTGTTTATTTTTTTAAATATTACTTTTGTACTTGGATGGTTTTCCTCACATTGTTAAGAATGAATTGACCATATAGCATAACATACGTAAAGTCACAGTGAACCACTCTGCTAAGACAGTCTTTGTACTCCTGCAGGTGGACGACGACAGCATTGACGATCTTGGAGAGGTCAAAAAGTGAAAAACCCCGATGTGCACTTTTACCGAAATGGATGCGACATGACACAAAACACGGCCAAATTTACACATTGAGTCATTTTATATGTATTTTATTTACTGTATAGAAACGATGGACTTGGCCTCGTCCTTGGTTTTTTTTTTTTTTTTTTCGTGTCATTTCTAGATAGCTGCTTCCTTTCTTGGTTGCCAAAGGTCTGGTATGATGTGAATATCCCTAACACTTCACTCAAGCAAATTGTAGGCTAATAAATTTCGGTCTCATTGGCATTTTTCTTTGTATAATGTTCTTTTATTTCCACTTTTTGCGCTGAGCTCACTATCCTGATGTACAATGCCGTATATATAATGTAGTAAAACAAATTGTGCTATTCTGGCTGTAAACTTTAGCACATTTGCATTGAAATGAATGTGACTTTGGAAGATTTTTTTTTTGTCAACTAGTGTCAGGGAACCAGACATAATTGGACAGATTTACTCATGTCATGATTAATACGCAACAACTGCCTGCCATTGACATCACCAAATGGTGGGTATCCTCCCTGGTGATGCTCTGCGAGGCCTATAACAGTCATTTCTAGTTTTTGTTTGTTTTGGGTACTTTTTACCTTCAGCTTTGTCAACTTACATCTGTCTGTCCAACAGTTGAATCTTCATGTGCTTTATAGTAACAAAGGGGCAGATTTACTAATGTTTTGCGCTGTCACAAACTCCTGGACAGCCTATAAAAAAGATCAAAGGGAGATCAAAGCCATTCTTGGTGCAAAAATAAACGTTTCAAAACAGTCGAAATAATAACCTATGTTCTTGAATTTCTTACCTTTTATGTTGAATTAATGCCTTATTTTCTCAAAATAATACTTAAGATGGGGAAGTAATTGCATACTTTCTTGACAATTAATCAGTTTTTTTTTCCAAGTTACTAAGTCAAAAGATTGAGAAAATAAGTCATTATGAGCCAAATGTAAGTCCTATGTTAAACATTAAGTTGCATTTATGTTCATATGCATAGAAGTTCTTGTTAGGGAACACGCTAAACTGGCCAGCCTCTCTGGTGTATGTGGTCAGTAGACTGCTGGTAATTGCCACCTCTTTTAGTAAATCTGCCCCATAATGTCTTGAAGAGAACAGGGTGGCTACTTGTGAGCACTTCATGGCAAAAAACCACAGACCAAACACTGATTTTTACTTATGGGCTGCTTGTAAGAATGTGTTCTGCTAAGTCATAGTGATCATCAAAACATACACAAATTACTGAGGTTCTGTCAATCCTTATGAAAAGGGGATGATTAGAAGACAAGAGAAAGGTCAATGTGTCATTATCTGTTGTAGCCATTAATTCCAAATGATAATAAAAAATGATAATGTATAAACTGCATGTTGAGTATGACAATTACAGTGGCAGCCAATGACAACGGGTTTTAAACTATTCTCATTGTCCTCATCCACATACTAATATGGTTATTCCTTTTATGCTTCCTTACAGTGTGGGTTGCACATAGGTTTTGGGCCCTCAGAGCACACCAGTTCTGCCTTTCACAATAACAAGCACTTATTTACAGTATCTGAACTGCAAAGTTAATGCTGTCTAATGTTGTCTGTTGCCACTTGCAGGGATAAAACAATAAGTAAACAGCAGTGGACAATAAGCAAATAATGTACTTGAATTAAAGTAGATATACCCAAGGTAAAATATTACTCCAGTGAAAGTAGTTCCTCCCTTTAGACCTCCACTTGAGTAAAAGTATAAAAGTATTTGTCTTCAAATGTACTTAAGTATCAAAAGTAAATGTACTAAAAGATGAGTTAACTTAATTCAACTTAGTTACAAGTTTAATATAAACTTACTTTAAACACAGATTTACAAATTAGTTTTCCTTTACTATGTTGCATCTGTAGGTCTCCGTTCCTAAACATAAACTAGCAAAAACAAAATTTACTATAAAATGAAAAAGTGTTTGTATAAATTCAGAAAAAAGACGCATCGGTCACAACTGCAAATGTGTACATATTTCTATATTGTATATTTACACAAAGTTAGGTTAGTTAAGCATTTATGTTGAACAGACTCAAGCTCAAAACAAAGTGCACGCTGTGCCCTGATTGGTGTTCTTGCTTTGCACTCAGTTCATTTTGAACTTACGTTTTTATACACACATAAACCAAAAGGAACGACAGCTTTTGCAAAATGTAGTGGAGTAAAAAAAGTTATTTGACTTTGAAATGTAATGGAGTGAAAGTAAAAAGTCGCCCAAATTGGAATACTTCAGTACGGATACACAAAAATACTATACTACTTAAGTACAGCAAAGAATTACATTTACTTAGTTACTGTTCACAACTGTAAATAAACAAATATAATTTTATATATAATACATTTTGAACTGTAACATTTGATCAGGCTGTTCAAACTTTTGCATGTAACTGGAATATGTACAGTTTGAACAGCCTGATCAAATGAAATGTTGCTTTACTAAATGAAAATAAGGTAAAAGAGAATTCCACTGATTTGCATGTCTGCGTAATTTAATCTTTGGGATGTGAACAGAGATGTTCACAGTGGTATAATGTGAAATGCCCAGTTCTAGAGAAACGTATCGAATCAGATTTCCATACAGTGGTGGTGACAGGAACCAGACGTCACAAAGTTTGCAACACAAATATATCTATTTCATTTACTGTCCAAAACCAACAGCAAACCTGACGTATGTGTTATGTTGATTATGATAAAATAGTGGTAAATCTGGGGGAAAAAGTTTTGTTTGGATATTATTTTGCAAATTTTACAAATTTCTACCATTACTGGGTTTTAAGAACATTTTAGGGGAAAACCTCAAAACTATTCTGAATCAATGTTCCAGACACCATGCAGTGTATTCAAGAAGACTTCATGCGATACATATCTGTGAGGGAACTTTTAGAGGCATTAAAATCTTCAGATGTCTGGTTCTTAAGACAAACGCTTTGAACAATTCTGTCTCAATAAGTTTCTCAAGGCGGAGCATTTTGGACCAAACTACTCTGAATGACTTTCTTTACCTCTCAAAGATTATGAATTATGCAGAAATGTAACATATGGAGGTAAATACATAAAATATAAAATGTGCCACAACTTTTGCACATTTTAGGGTTTTCCCAATATGTTAAAATATATAAAATGTGCAGAAGTGTGGTCTCTATAGAGCATGTGTTTATTTTTACTGCAACAAAGCAGAATTTGACCAGAATCTGGTGCACAAACTTTTAATTGATTTTAATGATTTCACACCAAGGTTAGGCTTTATGGTATCTAGTTATATCTGTGCTTTCTACATCTCTGCTGCATAATATCATACAGTAAACACTGTATCAATGTAAAACATCAATCATATTCAGTAAATGGTGTTATATTTGATATTTTCCTCAGACATTCATAAAAAACATGAATATGGTTTAAAACACATTGCCTCTGGCTTGTTAGCAAGGTCACACTGGCACATGTCAGCTAATTGAAGAGAAAATACTGCACAACAGCTTCTTGTCCCATCTCTCCTTTTTCAAAGGTCTGTGGACTACTTTTGGCTCTGTATGCCAACACGACAGACATTTTAATGAAGCAGTCAATATGTGAAGTAAGTGTAGAATTTCGGCTTTATTTCAAGGGGTTTATTTAAAATATTTGCATTAACCGTTTATTTACAGACATTTTTTACAGTTCTTCCATTTTCACAGGCTCAAAAGTAACACGACAGTTGACCGATAAGCACTTTCAAGGACATGAAAGGTCTGGAGTTGATTCCAAGTGTTGAATATGCACTTGGTAGCTGTTCATGGGAGCTCATTATGCAGTTGAAGTGAAGGTGGCCATCATTAGGCTGTAAAAACAAACCTATCAGAGACAGAAGAAACTTCAGGAGTGGCCAAATCAACAATCTGGCACATTCTTAAAAAGAAAGAATGCTCTGTTGAGCTCGGCAACACATGGAAGACCACAGAAGACAACTGAAGTGGATGAAGATCGCAGAATTCTATCTGTGGTGGAGAACAACCCCTTCCCAACATCTAGCCAAGTCAAGGACGTTCTAGACGTTGTCAAAGCCTACAATCAGGAGATGCCGTCATGAATGTAAATACAAACATGTATGGTTGCTGGTGTTTATTGATTATGTGACTGTTGATAGAAGAGGCAGGATGGATTCTGAAGTGTATAGAGCTATACTTTCTACTTAAATGGCCAAGTCACCTGACCTCAATCCAATAGAGCATTTTTCACTTACTGAAGTCAAAACTGAAGGCAGAAAGACCCCCAAACAATCAGCAACTGAAGGCAGCTGCAGTAAAGGACTGGCAAAGCATCTCAAGATAGGAAACTATTTGGTGATATTCATGTGTTCCAGACTCCAAGGTCTGTAGGTTTAGTGGAGGTCAGCAAACTGTGCTTGACAGTAACCAGAGGAAAATGACCAATCTGCAACATCTTCCTGGTTTCTCAAACGCTAGAGGGCGCTCCTCCATCCATCCATCCATCCATCATCTTCCGCTTCTCCGGGGTTCGGGTCGCGGGGGCAGCATCCTGAGCAATGAAGCCCAGACCTCCCTATCCCCAGCCACTTCCACTAGCTCCCTGGGAGGGATTCCGAGGCGCTCCCAGGCCAGCTGGGCGATATAGTCACGCCAGCGTGTCCTGGGTCTTCCCCGGGGTCTCCTCCCCGGTGGACTTGCCTGTGACACCTCCCAAGGGAGGCGTCCAGGAGGCATCCTAACAAGATGCCCGAACCACCTCAACTGGCTCCTCTCGACGTGAAGAAGCAGCGGCTCTACTCCGAGTCCCTCTCGGATGACCGAACTTCTCACCCTATCTCTAAGGGAGAGTCCAGCCACCCTGCGGAGGAAACTCATTTCAGCCGCTTGTATTCGCGATCTCGTTCTTTCGGTCATTACCCAAAGCTCATGACCATAGGTGAGGGTGGGAACATAGATCGACCAGTAAATCGAGAGCCTTGCCTTATGGCTCAGCTCTTTCTTTACCACAACAGACCGGTAAAGAGCCTGCATCACTGCTGACCCAGCACCAATCCGCCTGTCAATCTCCCGCTCCCTTGTACCATCACTCGTGAACAAGACCCCGAGATACTTAAACTCCTCCACTTGAGGCAAGAGCTCATCCCCGACCCAGAGAGGGCTCTCCACCCTTTCCCGCGTGAGAACCATGGCCTCGGATTTGGAGGTACTGATCCTCATCCCGGCCGCTTCACACTCGGCTGCAAACCGATCCAGTGAAAGCTGAAGTTCACGGCCTGATGTCCCCAATAGGACCACATCATCTGCGAACAGCAGCGATGTGACCCTGAGGTCACCAAACCGGACACCCTCCATCCCCTGACTGCGCCTAGAAATTCTATCCATAAAAATTATGAATAGAATCGGTGACAAAGGGCAGCCCTGACGGAGTCCAACTCTCACTGGGAAAAAGTCTGACTTACTGCCGGCCATGCGAACCAAGCTCCTGCTTTGTTTGTACAGGGCCTGAATGGCTCGTAGCAAAGAGCCATGTACCCCGTACTCCCGAAGCACCTCCCACAGAATACCCCGGGGAACACAGTCGAATGCCTTCTCCAAATCCACAAAGCACATGTGGACTGGTTGGGCAAACTCCCATGAACCCTCGAGAATCCTGGAGAGGGTAAAGAGTTGGTCCAGTGTTCCACGACCAGGGCGGAACCCGCACTGCTCCTCCTGGATCCGAGGTTCGACTATAAGCCGGACTCTCTTCTCCAGTACCCTTGCATAGACCTTACCAGGGAGGCTGAGGAGTGTGATTCCCCTGTAGTTGGAACACACCCTCCGGTCCCCCTTTTTAAAAAGAGGCACCACCACCCCAGTCTGCCAATCAAGTGGCACCACCCCCGATGTCCACGCAATGTTGAAAAGGCGTGTCAGCCAAGACAGCCCCACAACATCCAGAGCCTTGAGGAACTCGGGACGGATCTCATCCACCCCTGCAGCCCTGCCGCCAAGGAGCTTTTTAACTACCTTAGCGACTTCGGCCTCAGTAATGGACAAGCCTATTCCTGTGTCCCCAGACTCTGCCTCCTCACTGGAGAACGTGTCGGTGGGATTGAGAAGGTCCTCAAAGTATTCCTTCCACCGCCCAATGACGTCTTCAGTCGAAGTCAGCAGCACACCATCTCCACTATATACAGTGCTAGTGGCACACTGCTTTCCCCTTCTGAGTCGCCTGACGGTTTGCCAGAATCTTTTCGGAGCCGACTTAAAGTCACTTTCCAAGGCCTCACCGAACTCTTCCCACACCCGGGTTTTTGCCTTGGCAACGACTGAAGCCGCAGATCGCTTGGCCTGTCGATACCTGTCAGCTGCCTCTGGTGTCCTACAGGCCAACCATGTCCGGTAGGACTCCTTCTTCAGCTTGACGGCATCTCTCACCTGGGGTGTCCACCACCGGGTTCGAGGATTACCGCCCCGACAGGCACCAACTACCTTGCGACCACAGCTACAGTCAGCCGCTTCAACAATAGAGGGAGAGTCATTCATTTTGGACTAGAGGGCGCTCCTGTGAGAGTCCAAAATGAATGGGTTAAGATGGAGCATTTGAGCAAAAAACATTTTTAAGGAAAAATACATTCATTTTCTGAACACCTCACAGCATAAAACATTTTGACACCGCTGTTATATTTTTTAAGAGGTTTTAAACTCGAGTTATAGAAGTTTAAAACGGCGTCTCATGAACGTTCATGACGTCTGTGAGTGCAAACAACCAATGAGATGCTCCTCTCGCCAACCAATCAGCACTCAGTAGCAGTAATGCCAGAGTTCTGCTGCCCAAAACTGCCCAAAAATAAAAGGAAACAAGGAGGTATGTTGTCTTTGCTTTTTTAATGAAATATTTAAAAATGTAATGTTTTCTAAAATTATGGGGGTCTGGGAAAGTGATTAGAAACTATTTTTGCCTTTTGTTTTTAGCCATTGAGCTCCTTTCAGCTAAAACTGTTAAACAGGAAGTGGCCAGGCTCCTCATAAACTGACTCTGCTGTGGCCCTCAGGATGGGGAAAGCCTATAGGTGCCATCAATGTGTGATGACCTCAATTTATGCATTTATGCATTGTAGACACCTATAGACTAATTTATATGCATAGAGACTAATTTAGAAAGAACAATATTGTTATATACAGTATTATCGTGTATTATGATTTCCCAGCTGAAACCCACCAGATTCATCTCAGCAAGTAATAACCAGGTTTGTTAGGTGTATTTAGAAGGTGCTTCCTCGGTGGGATCAATTTTGTTTGGCTATGCAGACCCAGCTAGCTGTAGCTACTGATGTGATAGAATACTTTGGATGTACTGTGTACTGTATTATACACTGTCCAAAAGTTTAGTTTCCTGTTGATCCCATTTCTTCTGGAATCAAAAGCATTAATATAGTTTTTCTACTTTTGCTTCAATAACAGCCTCAACTCTTTTCTGGGAAAACTTTTACATTAAATGTGAGAACCTTGTTGTGAGGATTTGATTAGCTGCAACAAGAGAATTCGTGAGGTCAGGTACTGATGCTGGATGTCAAATCTATAGTGACTCCATCACCAATACCTTTTGACCTCTGGCCATCAATATTTATCAAATTTGTCAAATAGTCAATATGATTACCAGCTTTAACATAGATGCTGTTATCTAGCTGGGCACCACTGAGCACACTTAACAACAATCAACTGGCAAAACAGAAAATATCAAGTTGTATACCAGGTAAACATCTGTTCACATGTAACAGGCCTTCTGTGTATCTGATATGCTTTGAAAGTATTTCAAATTTAACCTTCTAGCAGGAAAAAACAACCAAAATACCCCTATATATAGTGCAACTAAGTACATATCCATACAAGCCATCCGTTGTCACAGCACAGCTCCACAGCTACTCTGGAAATGGTGACATTAATTTTATCTGGCTATGCAAACCAGGCTAGCCATGGATGTGATAGAATACTCTGGAAGTACTTCAGGGAAAAAAACACTCCTATAAACAGTGCAACTGTTTTAAGGTATATCTCCATAAGGGTGGTGGATCATTCTCAGCACTGCAGCGACACTGACGTGTTGCTGGCATGTTAGCATGTGTTGCGCTGGTAGGAGTGGATCAGACACAGCAGTGCTGCTGGAGGTTTATAGCTGTTACTTTGCACATCCTTGATTTTAAATTTTGATGGAAAAAAGAAAATTTTGTTTTACCCTGTAAAAAAACTAAATAAGGTCTCCCTTATTCACACCAACAGGTTCTCTGTGCGTCACCAACCACACGCCTACTACACATTAACATCACTCAAACAATAAACAATACACAAATTTGAGTGTGGATCTCTCCGTTCCCTCCCTATTCTGGAAATAGTATCATTTTGGACAGTACCTCTCCTAAACTGCCTCTCTGTAATGGTGCTGAATGTAGTCCAGCAGCGATGTTCGCCACCCCAATATGGCGGCGCCGTTGACCTGCCTGGCTGAACCTAAAGTGGCATCTATGCATGTATGTCTATCAAAGACATATTTCAAATTCAGCAAGCAGAGGTGAACATTTGTGGCAAATTTCTCTATAAACGGATCCATGAACTATTTCAACGACTTTGTTTAAACATTCCTTATTAACACTAACCCTTTGCCCAGCTCCCCTGTATTTTCATAGAGACTGCCACCTGTTTGCAAGTGGTGGCAAAAAACGTTTGTGAAGCACTGATGATAAACAGAAAACTCTTTGCAAACGTTTGCTGATGAATTTGATTGCACCAGTGGCCTTGACGTTGAGACAGCGATGCAGTGTTTAATGTTGTAACATTATTTGAAATGTGAACAGGGTCGCTGTGAATAATAGGTACTTGGTTGATTCAAGAGAACAGCTCAGATTATAACATGAAGTAAGGTGGCTTTTAACATTAACATTAGCTATCTTATTAGGAACATCTGTGCTCCTGCTAAGTCATGCAATCATATCAGCCAACAGATCAGGCAGCAGCTCAGATATAAAAGTCATACAAGCCCCAGTCAAAACCTACAATTAATGTTCACATCAAACATCAGAATGGGGAATTTTTTAAGTGACTTTGACAGTGGTATTGTTGTTGGTGCCAGACAGGGTGGTTTGAGTATTTCAGAAACATCTGATCTCATATATATCAGTCTTGACAAAAAACACATCTAGTGAGCTTCGGTTTTGTGGGCAGCAACACCTTGTTGATGACAGAGGTCAGAGGTGAATGGCTAGACTTGTTTGAGCTGTCAGGAAGGCTACAGTAACTTTTTACTTTTTTTTTTTTTTGTTGAAAAGACAAAGTGGCTATTCTTAACATTTAGGTTGCCGACCTCTGTGTGTGGAAAATTTCTTGGCACATATTAGGCCCCCATTGTCTGGAAACCACAGCTTATTTGAGTATTGTTGCTGATCATGCATATCCTCTGGCCACAATTTACCATATTCTAATAACTACCAGCATGATAATGCGCCTTATCACAAAGGAAAATCTCAGAGAAGCTACACGAACACAAACAAACGTGAGTTCAGTGAACTTTAATGGACTCCCCAGTCACCAGATCTGAAAAACCACAGTAGAGTACATTTAGGATGTGTTAGAATGGGAGTTTCACTGCATGAATGTGCAGCTGATAAATCTGCAGGAATTTTGTGATGGAATCAAGGCCCAGAATGACAAAGCAATGTTTCCAGTACCTTGCAGATCCCAGCCAGCCTGTCCTTAGAGGAAAGTGGGGTCCTAACCAAGGTTACAATTGTGTTCCTAATAAAGTGGCTGGTGAGTGTATATTTCAGAGTAATTATTTCTTAAAAACACATTAATGCAATTTAGGAAGGGTCATGATATCACAAGTGGAAACTTTAGCAGACCAATGCAAAGACATATTCAGGGAAAGCTCTTGTTTCTGTTTGCTCTCTGTTTCACTGGAAGGACTTTCCCCAAAGGACGAGTGTTGTGTGCCCCAGTGTACAATATCATAGTCTTAATCATTTTTTAATAATGTGGGCACCAGTTTGCACAAGGTAGGACACTATATTCCCTGTTGTTATACTCCCTCTTGAGATCATTTCCACACAGCACCTGGGTTTTGTTATCAGTGAACACGCTTACAGCAATATCATTTGCATGAGAGCAGACACAAGACCAAGTCCCTGAAGATTCAGTGGCTCACCAGGCGCAGAACAAAACTGCTGGGAAGTAAAGTTCTCTGACCAAAGTTCCAAGCTTGCTTGCTTCGTAGCTGCCCAGAATGGCAAACACTTCAGCGTGTTGTACTTTTGATGAGCCTGTTATGGACCAATTTCTACCCCCCATTCTCTTCCTAGAGTTCATTTTTGGCCTCTCTGGAAACATTCTTGCCCTCTGGATGTTTGCCTTCCACATGGACAGCTGGAAGCCCAACTCCATTTATCTGGCTCACCTGGCTGTAGCCGACTCTGTGGTCCTCTTCTGCCTGCCCTTCAGGGCAGACTACTACCGCAGAAGGAAGAACTGGATCTATGGAGATGCCTTTTGCCGAATCCTGCTATTCCTCCTTGCATCCAACAGGGCTGCTGGCATCTTCTTCCTCACGGCAGTGGCTGTGGATCGCTACCTGAAGATCGTGCATCCGCTCCACCGCATCAATCGGATGAATTTGACCTATGCTATGTGGGTCTCCTGCAGCTTATGGGTCGTTATCATAGCAATGACAGTCTACCTGCTGACTACTGAGCACTTTTACTACTATAATAATCGCACCCAGTGCGAGAGCTTCAACATATGCTTGGGGAACAATCCGCTCTCCAACTGGCACAACTCCTTCTACGTTATCCAGTTCTTCGTGCCCGCGACCATTGTAGTTTTCTGTACAGCCTGCATCACGTTGCAGTTGAGGAACAAGACGATAGACACCCAGGGCAAGATCAAGAGGGCCGTTCAGTTTATTTTCATCGTCGCCCTGGTCTTCATTTTCTGCTTCTTTCCCAGCACCATCTCTCGGGTCGCGGTTTGGATCCTGAAATCATGGTACAGCGAGTGCTCGTTCTTCCGTCAAGCAAATCTAGCCTTCTACACTTCGGTCTGCTTCACCTACTTCAATAGTGTGCTCAATCCTCTGGTTTACTACTTCTCCAGTCCTGCGTTCAGCGGAACTTTAAACAAACTTGTTCTGAAAATCAGAGGGAAAAAAACAGGGGAGCAAACCCCAGGAAAAACCTCCGACAGTGTGGTTACGGTAACACGCAATCTCAGCTAAAGTTACACAGAGAAATGTATATTGCATGACAGGATAATTGTCGTACATTACTGACCCAAACTTGGTCAAAAGTTTGTATGTTTTCAATAGCTGCGTATAAATGTATGAACTGACTATGATATAAGATATTAGTCCTGGGCAACATCACATGTTTCAAATAATTAGTAGGTTATTAGGAAACTGTAAATAAAAAATAAGAAATTGTAGATGTGTCCAGAATGATCAGTGACTGAGTAAGCTGGAGAGGATCCAGTTAAAATTAATTAATAAAATTAACATCCAGAATTCATGTGATCAAATTTGTAGAGATCAAATTTCAAAGCAGACTTAAGGGAAAAAAAGGAACTTCTGAAATATCAAATAAAACCCAAGTACCAAATTATGGTTCTATGACTTCTAACAATAGCAGAACTTTTTTTTAGCTACGACTGTATGCAAAAGTTTGGGTGCCCCTGGTCAAATGACGTTTTTTTAGATTTTTTTTTGTTGGGTAAAAAATAAGTACACATGCTCTATAGAGAACAATTAATTATTTAGTAATTAATTATTTAATTAATCTCCGAATTACTGTTTATTGACATTGACTTATATGGAAGATGTGAAAAAGTAATGGCACATTTTAGATTATATGTTTTTTTCTTCCAACATGTTAAGCTCAGTAAATAAACAAAACTGTGCACTAAAATAATGCCATTTTAAACATGTTCTGTGTAGAGGATGTGTTAACTTATTTTCACTTAGAAAATCAATTAAGAAAGTAATTGAACCAGGGGTGTTTAAACTTTTGCACACAACTGTATACGGAACTATTTTTAAAAGGATTCAATAAGAAGCATTTGCTCAAGCAAAGCACTGTTTAACCAGGCATTATGCATTCAAATGATTATTTGAGTTGACACTGTTCTACATATAAATGTTTTTTTTACTAAAGAACCCGTGATCATTTTTAAGAGTGTACCATTTGTTGAATAGTTATTACCATGTCTAAAATGACAGAAAATGTTAATATAACAAATGATACCACATTGATTACACTATAATGTTCTATCATTTTCCTTTGTGGTTCCAGTAATGTTTAGTTATTTCTCAATCTCTGTAGCTTTACTGTACTACTGCATCATGTTTGATATATCATTATGCATCATTATGGAATACAGTACAGGAGAATTTATTTAAGCTATATTAGTTATACCTCTAAGGTAGTAAATGTTACCGTCTCTGTATAGTTACATGAACACTGAACATTTTCCCTAAGATTTCCATACTTACACAAATGTAAATGATTTATGGCAATACATTAAAGTCAACATGAAATCAAAATGGACTTTATTTCCCTTGTTAGCTCATGTCTGTGGTCACATTAAGCACAATTTCTATCATTCAAAAGATAAAATTCCTCTTTCTGCTGAACCTTTGATTGACGTGTAGTGATTTGTGTCCGCCTCTAAACGCCGCCTGACGTTAGCCTGAGATAACAGCCGAGAAAAGCACACTAACCCCTCTGACTGGTCACCGAGCGAGAAGACCCCGGTGAAGCAGCTCGGGTATCTGGTCGTGTTGGTTGGTGCGGGTTTCTGAGGTTTTCTGCCGTGCTGAGAGACTGAGTGAAAAGGTGGGGGGTGGGGGGCGGTGGAGGATGATGAAGGAGCGCACACAAGAAAAGCACACACAGTCCATCTCTTGGTCAAACGTTAGGTCATTACACGCGTTCACTTCACTTACTTTCCTAAAGCGCTTTTGCAGTGAAAGTGTAAGAAAGCGATAACAGCGCGGATGCTAAGCTAACAGGTGAAAATATAGACACTGAAGACCAGTTTTCCACAGTTAATGAATCGTGTTTTAGAAATTATACCTCAAAATATTGTAGCACTTTAAGAAATATGCTTTTAATCGACTTATTCCTTTGTCCTCCCTGTGAAACGAACCGATTCTGCGGACCGTTAAGAGTTTAACTCCGTGTTTGTTCCGCAACGCGGAAGTCGAGATACTCGACTTCAATTTAAGATTTCTTTTATCCTCAGTTGCGTGATTCTTCTTCTGTTCGTTCCCTGCACAACCAGGCGTGTCCAGTGTCCGGCTCCAGTGTCAAATACGGCCCGTGGACAGGTCTTAGTTTCAGACTGTTGTAAATGGCCTGTCAGTCCGCTGTTTTGTGTTTGCTTGTTCAACTGATGGAGCGGAAGTTTAAGCACAGACTTAATATTGCGAACGGGCGATTTTGGCAAGATGGACATTTGAATACTTTTTATATAGATCCAAAGTAAATGTGTGTGCCTCATATGTCAAGACGGCCATGCATTCAATCGCAATAGCCACTAGTAAATCAACTGCAGCTGCCCGCGTCTCACGGCTCCAGCTTCTAGCAAATTCGGGGGTTCAGTAAATATTACAGTTTACTGATTTTTATTTGGTCTCACAAATTCTAATTTTGAACTAGTAAACACTTTAATAAGAATACTTAGCACATTAGTCACGTTTTGTTAGGATTAAGACAGTTATTTGTTTTAAGATCCAAATTGAATCCAGATTAGTAATCCAACAATACACAATCGAACAATAAAGAAATCTCATGCAAATTTTATACAGAGATATGAAAGCTTGTACACACTGATACGTTTCACACTGACCAGGGTGAACATGCTTTCTTCTGGTGGCAGATTTTGCTTTCTTATATTCTCAGGGAAAGTGAGCTTCAACAAAAGAGGTACAGTTCTTCAGCTCCTGCATCAGCCTCATTTTCAGCTCAACCATGACCGGAACTGCTGATAAGATCCTATCTTCTGTCTCTTTTATCACTGTTTCCATTGGCTCTCACTTTCAGGTTCCTACCCCTCCGTCTTTGGTTTCATCTTGGTCTTGTACTTGGCGTTCATGTTCAGTTTTTTCCGAAGCTCATCCAGCATCTCGACCATCTTCTCCTTCACGTGCTGGATCCCAATAGCAGTGAAGTAAATGTAATTCATTACTGTACTTAAGTAGTTTTTTCGTGTACCTGTACTTTACTGAAGATTTTCCATTTTGGAACGACTTTTTACTTTCACTCCACTGCATTTCGAGGTCAAATATCTTACTTTTTACTCTACATTTACATTTACATTTACAGCATTTAACAGACGCTTTTATCCAGAGTGACTTACAAGAAATCTAGACTATACTACTACCCTACACTTACTTTTTACGCTACATTATGCAAAATCTGTTGTTCCTTTTGGTTTGTGTGGGTATAAAACTGCAAAATGTCAAAACGAAAGAAGCACAAAGCAAGAACACCAATCAGGGCATAGCACACACTTTGTTTTGAGCTTGTTTTGACCTGTTGGACATACCGACCCAGTGCAAGCACATGGTTAAACTTCAGTGGAGGAGAGAGTCTGGGAGACTCTATTCAACATAAATGATGGAACTAATCTAATTTTGTCTAAATAGACCACAACATAGAAACACGCACCCATTTGCAGTCGTGACTGACGTGTCTTTTTTCCGAATTTATACAAACCCTTTTTCATTTTATGGTAAATGTTGTGCTAGTTTATGTTTATGAACAGAGACCTACAGATCAATATAGTAAAGGAAAAATGTGTGAATCTGTGTTTAAAGCAAGTTTTTATTAAACTTGTAACTAAGTTGCAAACAAATTTTAAAATGAAACTTTGCTTGTTTGTAAAAAGTGATTTCAGCGCCACTTGGTTCTACCTGATGGAAATGGTTTGCCTTCAGTGTTTTGTGCTTATGATCATTTAAATAGACATCAGCGTCACTAATTAATGACATTCTATTATAAGACTGGTTTATCAAGAGTGACACCTAAAATTAGTTAATGTAGCAAGAGTCTTCTTACAAAAATGGTAACAGGACTTTAGAGTCTTTATTAATCTTTTAGTACTTTTACTTTTGATACTTTAATACATTTGAAGGCAAATACTTTTGTACTTTTACTCAAGTGGAGGTCTAAAGGGAGGAACGTCTACTTTTACTGGAGTAATATTTTACCTTGAGTGTCTCTACTTTAACTCAAGTACATGATTTATATACTTTGTCCACCACTGCTTATCATTCCACTGCAATGTTGAAGTATAATACTGCAAATGTGATTTTCTGCATGCAAAATATACAGTGTTTCCCTAGTGACATCACTGTGAGTGTTATATCATCACATAATAGAACTGTTATTTAGAATGTTACTTAAACTCGCAGGCATCAAGTGACAGCAGCTTGTGAATGTTAATACAATACAAATCCACACAGCATCAAAATCGAACTCTGAAAATTATTTCTAATAATATGCATTCTAAGTATGCACTCTTTTTAATAAAAGATGTGGAACTGAAGCATTTAACCCAGTTAGCAGACCACCTTCTAAATGTGCACAGACATGAACAATCAGTGTCACATTGATGTGAAGCCCTCACACAAATATAGAGGATAAAATGAATCAGCTTTAGAAATTTTTTATTTGTCACAGACCACAATTGCGGCAAAAAGCGACAATCGCTTTTCCCTTACATAAAAGCACAGACCCCGGTGTTCCTAATATGGCCATGATTCTGACTACAGAATTATGCATGACTTCCTGGGTTTAAAGCTGGCATCAAATTTGAAAACATTGAAATTAATTGCCTTCCAGTTTCCCCCAAATCATGCTCAGTCGCTCCATTCCTTCTGCTCTCATCCTCCCTACCATTCATCCAAGCTCTTCCAGGGAAGTACATGAGTATAGGAAAAGTTCCCACATGTAGCTTTTTTTGAATTGTGCTTAAATCTGAGATTCCATCTTGCATCATCAAATTATTTACTAAAGAACTATAATCAATTCAATCTGCTGTGACATCATAAATATATACTAGCTGTGCCACAAACCACCGCATTGATAGTTCTTGAAATCTTTGAGCTTTTCTACATCAGTTGTCACTGAGAAAATCTCAACGGAAGTTATGATGAACAAAAAAATCACATTAAATGTCTTTGATGTAGAAAGGATACTGAGGTCTGTTCTGGGATATTGCACAAAGTTTTTGCTGGGGGACGTACCATGAATGTATTTTTATGTTCACACCCAGATATTTTGAGACGGGTAGACGAGGACGACTATAATTTTATATTTTAAAGTTCAGACTATGCTTTAATGTATGGTGGTAGTAGGAGCGGAGAGAACCCAGATAATGAGGACTGGAGTTCTGGGCATCTACTGCTTGGAACTAGAAGGCTGAACACCCTCCTTCCTGGCCCCCTCTTTTTGAACTGTGGTCAAACTGACAGAACTGAGGAACAGGGTGGAGATGGGGTGGTGGTGGGGATTGCATGAACGTCATCATTAGGAACAGAAGGTAAAGAGGGTGTTAAATTGTAAGAATGAGGGATTTTAGGCCTCGTCCTACCCTGACGTTCCACTTATTCTCTAACCCCATTTAAAGGAGATGTGTGTTACATGTAGTGGCATCTAGTGGTGAGGGTGCAGATTGCAAACAACTGAATGCCCCTCCCTCACCGTCCCTTTCCAAGTGTGTAGTAGAACCTACGATGGCCATCAGGTTTTCTGCTGTCATCACCTGTCTTTGCTTCTTCATGTTTTCGTTTCTTTGACGATGAGGATTCATCCTTTCTTGCTTTTTCTTGTGCTAAATTATAAGTACTGTCCTCTGTTTGTCAAATTTTGGGTTCTCAAACTTATCACAACACAAAATGATTAGCCAGCATTGGCAGTAAACACTGATTCTTCTTCTTTCTGTGTTTTCCAACCAGTGCTATAGTGTCAATAAATTTAAGGTGCCACTTTAACATAAAAACACAAAAGGCACTTTCTAGAGCCAGTGTTTGGTTTGTCTGTTTTTGGCTATAGTAGAAACATGATGGCACAACATGGCAGCCTCTGCTGGAAGAAGACCTGCTTTCATATGTAGATATGAAGGGCTCATTCTAAGCTAATAAAAAAACACAATGATTCGCAATTATAGATGATTATACACAAGTGAAAACTAGTTTATAACTAGTGTATAGTATATTTCTTATTTGCCTATAGACTGCCCCCAATCTTACACACTGTACCTTTAATGACATGGAGTAACACTTTAACATATTTCAAAAAGGGTGCAGTTTTATCAAAATATCTTTAGGTAGCTTGGTTTAGTTATCAGTTAATAAGATAAAAAACATCCAGATCGCCATTTGATGCAGATGAAACACTTTTCTTGTAGAAATATGAAAATATCAGCTGATTGACAGACTGTTACTGTGCTTGATAAGAATGTTGAGATAGGCTACAGCTGTAAAGCCAAAGCACAAACAATGGTAAATCCAGGGACGCGTGTCTGCTGAGGGACTGCACTAGCACCCCCACATGTCAGTATTGCAACTGTTAAAAACAGTGATAATAATACATTAATACATACGCATAGTTTGAGTGTAGCAGCAACCCACCGCTTGCTTTAATTATATAGATTTAGAATCTGCCTTGCAGTATTTAATTTATGATGTAATTTCATTAAAGTGAACTGAATCGCTCAATGCAGGCATTTTGGGGGCTCAAAGCTAAAACACATGCAGGTTAAGGTGCAAAGAGTGAAAGTGAGTGCAGAGATAGAGGCCCATTCTGAACCCCAAAGCCATTGACATATTCACTTCTAATAATTGACTCTTTAATACACTGCTCAAAAAAATAAAGGGAACACTTAAACAACACAATATAACTCCAAGTAAATCAAACTTCTGTGAAATCAAACTGTCCACTTAGGAAGCAACACTGATTGACAATCAATTTCACATGCTGTTGTGCAAATGGAATAGACAACAGGTGGAAATTATTGGCAATTAGCAAGACACACTCAATAAAGGAGTGGTTCTGCAGGTGGGGACCACAGACCACTTCTCAGAACCTTTCTGCTTTCTGGCTGATGTTTTGGTCACTTTTGAATGTTGGTGGTGCTTTCACACTCGTGGTAACATGAGATGGACTCTACAACCCACACAAGTGGCTCAGGTAGTGCAGCTCATCCAGGATGGCACATCAATGCGAGCTGTGGCAAGAAGGTTTTCTGTGTCTGTTAGCGTAGTATCCAGAGGCTGGAGGCGCTACCAGGAGACAGGCCAGTACACCAGGAGACGTGGAGGAGGCCGTAGGAGGGCAACAACCCAGCAGCAGGACCACTACCTCTGCCTCTGTGCAAGGAGGAACAGGAGGAGCACTGCCAGAGCCCTGCAAAATGACATCCAGCAGGCCACAAATGTGCATGTGTCTGCACAAACGGTTAGAAACCGACTCCATGAGGATGGTATGAGGGCCCGACATCCACAGATGGGGGTTGTGCTCACAGCCCAACATTGTGCAGGACGCTTGGCATTTGCAAGAGAACACCAGGATTGGCAAATTCGCCACTGGCGCCCTGTGCTCTTCACAGATGAAAGCAGGTTCACACTGAGCACATGTGACAGACATGACAGAGTCTAGAGATTCCAAGGAGAGCGATCTGCTGCCTGCAACATCCTTCAGCATGACTGGTTTGGCATTGGGTCAGTAATGGTGTGGGATGGCATTTCTTTGGAGGGCCGCACAGCCCTCCATGTGCCTGCCAGAGGTAGCCTGACTGCCATTAGGTACCGAGATGAGATCCTCAGACCCCTTGTGAGACCATATGCTGGTGCGGTTGGCCCTGGGTTCCTCCTAATGCAGGACAATGCTAGACCTCATGTGGCTGGAGTGTGTCAGCAGTTTCTGCAAGATGAAGGCATTGAACCTGTGGACTGGCCCGCCCATTCCCCAGACCTGAATCCGATTGAGCACATCTGGGACATCATGTCTCGCTCCATCCACCAATGCCGTGTTGCACCACAGACTGTCCAGGAGTTGGCGGATGCTTTAGTCCAGGTCTGGGAGGAGATCCCTCAGGAGACCATCCGCCACCTCATCAGGAGCATGCCCAGGCATTGTAGGGAGGTCATACAGGCACGTGGAGGCCACACACAATACTGAGCCTCATTTTGACTTGTTTTAAGGATATTACATCAAAGTTGGATCAGCCTATCGTGTGTTTTTCCACTTTAATTTTGTGTGTGACTCCAAATCCAGGCCTCCATTGGTTAATAAATTTGATTTCCATTGATGATTTTTGTGTGATTTTGTTGTCAGCACATTCAACTTTGTACAGAACTTTGTACAGAAGTATTCGATGAGAATATTTCATTCATTCATTCAGATCTAGGATGTGTTATTTGAGTGTTCCCTTTATTTTTTTGAGCAGTGTATATATATGTCCCTGACCTTTCAAGATACATGCCCATATATCAGATTTTCCTATGGGATGTTTCAGATAAACAAAACATCAATTAGAAAACAGCATTTTTCCGGGCCCAGCCTATCATTACACTTTTTCAACAGTGTAAATACATGTTTACCGTAGAGTTAATTTTGAAAAACCACAAAAACTAAAATTTTTTGAGTTACGGGCAAAATATAGTAGTTTTAATACGTTGTCACGTCATAATTTCATGAAGTTTTGCTGTGAATTGGTCGTGTTTTATTAGTGTTTTAAGTCTTTAGCTCGAACGTAAACACTGCGCAGATGTTACAAGATCTATTCGTTTGGACTTGCGAATCGGTTCACCGGTTTATTGAAAACAACCGATTCAAACCAAGTGAATCGTTCGCTAGTCAGGCAGCGCTATATAGCAGAACTGATTCAAAAGAGCCGACTCAGGAAAGCTGTTGTTGGCCGTTGTTAATCAGCAGTAGCAGCAGTGTCGGTAGCAGCGATGTCTGGTCGGTCGGTCCGCGCAGAGACCCGAAGCAGAGCGAAAGATGATATCAAGCGGGTCATGGCCGCCATTGAGAAAGTACGAAAATGGTAAGGAGGAGGTTGGATAGATTTGTCCGTGTATGAGGACGAGCTCACTGTGGGGGTTGGGGGGAGGAGAGATGGAACAAACGAGAACCACAAGGTGGGGGGCGGAGGGAGAGAAACAGAAAGAAAGCAGTTTTAGACCGAATTTCTCAGTGAGCCGAGCACCGATAAGCTGTTTGGAAGCTCCCGAGGCTCCTCAGTGCCGCGAACAGCCGAAACGACTCGCCGTTTCGGACATTTTCGTTTTCCTCTCACGGCTGTGCGGGTTGAACACAGAAGCCATTTCGATGAAGCCGTTTGTGCGGTCTGGCGCGCTGTGCGGCTCTCAGGCGGCACTGATACCTACAGAAACTCCCTCGGCTCAGAAGTTTAAGAGCAGCACGGCGCTCCGCGGTGACTGACTGACTGCTTTTACTCAGACTGCAGGTTTAAATTTAGCGCTTTAGCCGCTCGCCTTGTCTCAGACAGCCTGAGTGGGGGAGGGGGAGGAGGGCTAGTGCGGCTCTGTTAGCGCTGCTTCACCAACTTACAATATCTATTAACTACACAATCACAACACAGCAAACAGCTTCACGTGCTGTTTTGTTCATCTACACTACACTCTTAAAAGTGCTTCTTCAAGGGTACTTTAGTAAAGGCAACAATTCTATTTATAAGTTCTTTATAGATCCTCTTCATGGCTCTTTGCATTGTAAAATGGTTCTTCACTGTGGTTCTATATAGAACCTTTTTGCAAAATAGTTCAGTATAGCACCTAAGGGTTCTATTGTTAAAAAGTTTAACAATAGAAGAACCCTTTCTGGTGCTATATAGAACCATCTTCAGAAAGCAGTTTCACCATGCAAAGAGCCATTTGAGCACAAAATGGCTCAATACAGAAACTCCAGGCTCTAAAGAGACCCATTCATTTTTCTATAGACCCTGTGAAGATCTTTTTTATTTTAAATATTTAAATATATCTTTTTATGTTTTATACCATTTAAACGTTTGGAATCACTGTTCAATAGTTTGGAAGCAGTGTTTTCAGTCATATAAAACAAATTGTGTTACATATAAATATATAAAATGATTTAAATCTACTAGTCCTGTACAACACAGACTTCAGAGCAGTCGTAGGTCAGTAGGAAGCTGCAATTCACTGAAAATTGAAACTTTATATATTTCCATATCTCTGACAACAGCCCTAGAAGATTGTAAAATGAATGAGAAAGCTGAATACCAAGTTAATAATCTAAGTAATAAACATGCAGAATTCATCATATTTCACGAGTGGAGATCAAATCTCAAAGCAGATATCTTGACAAAAATAACATAAGTAGGTATTAACTGTTTTTTTAATTATTTTTTTATTATTTATTATTTTTTCAGTATTTAATGTATCTCTTGCGTTAATACCTGCTTCCATACTGACATTCTGTTCAGGAGACTTGCATCTAGCTTTTTAGAGGTATCTTCAGGGCTATTTCTACACATCTCAAAAGCTCGGTAGTCGTTGGTTGTATTTTCTGCCTCTCACAATCCAAGCAGTCATAAACACATTCAGTAATGTTGAGGTCTGGACTCTGGGGTGGTCAGTCAATCGTTCTGAGAACACCTACAGCGTCTGTGCTTGATTTGCACATTTTCTTCTTCTTTGTCTATTTCTTTTTCACAGTAATGGTTTCTTGACAGCTACACATCCTTTTAAACCCATAGCACCAAATTGTCACCTCACAGTAGAAGGATTTTTTTAGATGTGAAGCAGCTTGATTTTCTCCTGGCAAACATGGAAGCTTCAGGTGTTGTTTATCTGGTGGTGACAGTTTTGGTGTCTACCTGGTTTTGCACAGTTGTTTGGAGTCCCAATTTCTCTATATAAGAATTTTTTAAACTCTAGTTTTTTTTTTTTCATTTCTTTTAAGCAAGTGGATAATTGTACCCGATCTCAGAAATATCTTCTGAAAAATGAATAATGTCACTTAATGGCTGTTTTGATTCATAATTAAATAAATGAAGGATGGTCCTGACTTTTGCATAGTATTGCATGTGTCCATCTATATATTTATTTAACTTATAATTAAAGTTTAAGGGTTAAAAAAAACTTTCTATAATTAAATCATGTAGGCAAATAAGATCCTTATGTAGCTTAGTACACAGTAAAAATCTTCCATTCTGCCACTGAATCTGCTGTTCCTATCATGTTATCTTGCAGTGTGCTCAATTTTATGGTTTTGGTTGTTAGTTGTTAGTGTTTTATTACATGTTGTTAAATGCTGCTTGGCAGGGAGAAGAAATGGGTGACCGTTGGAGACTCTTCACTGCGTATTTTCAAGTGGGTACCGGTGACAGAGCCGAGGGCAGACGATGTGAGTCCCGTATTTGACTACTTAATACAAATTCCCCTTTAGTTACTTTAGTTAAATAATAAAACATCCTTTACCTGGATGGCAGACTAACGTTCTATAATCTGTCCTGCAGAAAAATAAAAAGAAGAAAGGCAGAGATGAGAAGTATGGCTCAGAGGTCACCACTCCAGAGAACAGCTCCTCCCCTGGAATGACCGACATAAATGGTGAGTCAGTAATGACCAGGGGCTTTTAGTGTCTTAAAAAGAATATCTTCTTAAATGTGCCTTTTTTCTTAACTACATACATAGATAAGATAAATTACAGTACTTCAAAAATAACTTTTCACTGAGGAGCAAGCTATTGTTTCTGTGCTATTCCTGAAAAATATATACATAGTTAATATAAATTGTAACACACTTATCATAGACTGTGAGATTTAACAGGGTAAACTATGTAAACTGTAACATTTAATGCTTTTATTAAAAAAATTCCTGTTGGCTGTTTCTTGCACCATCACTTCTAGTTCTTTGCTAAAGTTCTGTGAACATTGGGCTTGATTTTGTTTTACCTTCATTTTGCTGTCCTCAGGTGCTGATGTGATTAAACTGAATAACAGGTTTAACAGAAATATAGTATAATTTCTGGTGATCTATCAGATGTAACATGATATTGATAGTGTACATGACACATAATCCATAGCCTACTTTCTAAAACAGATAGAATAAAAATGAAAAATAATAAAATAAAAGATTTCTTAACAGAATATTCTTAAGATAAAATCAAATCTTAAGTTTGTTTATGAGGACTGCATTTAATAACATTCTTTCTTAATGTTTGTCTTAGAAGTTGTTTTCTTAGGAAAGCTTTGGGGAATCTGGCCCTGGACTAGTTGACCATTTAGAGCACAGGTGATTTGTGTAAATTAGTTTTAAAAGCACAGTAGCAATACACTTTAAAAGCTGTAAAGTTGTAAAAATGAGGTAAAACTGAATTATGATTGTTTTGGCGCATATAAACACACAAAAGTAGAAAAATAAAATACAGGAAAAATGCAGAACATGGATCCTTTAGACCAGGGGTGCACGATTCTGGTCCTGCAGGGCTGGTGTCCAGCACAGTTTGGACTCAAACACACTCACTCTACCTGTAATCAGTTCATTTGAGTGGGTAAATTGCCAAACTATGCTGGACCTCCGGGAACTGAGCTGTACACCCCTGCTTTAGACTTTCCACACAAACACTGTGTTTGTCTTGAATATAACAGATGAGAACAGCAATCAAAGCTCCATTGCTGACACCTCTCCAGTGAAGCCGGATAACAGCTGTAGCACAAGTCCAGCACCAGAGGCCACTGCAGCGTCTCAGAGCAATGGTGAAAATAAAACACCATCCCCTGACCACGGTAACTGTATGACATCCCCTTAACATTCCCATCTGTAGTTTTGTTTGTTTCCTATTTCACATTTGTATAACTTGAGAATGCACAACCTGGCAAAGGACAGTTTGTGGGTGTTAGATGTTTTAATCCATGATTGTGTTTTATAGGGTTTTGTATTGATGATAAATTTACTGGTGTATGTTACTGGTAAATCGGGAAAACGTCATGGAAAATTAAAAGTCCGTTTATGAAACCCAAGCTTTATGAAAAGGAGCCGACTTTAAACTCACTGTTTTTGTGATATCATGAAATCAGTTTATTTATATCCACATATTGAACTTGGAGCAGTTTAAGTAGTGTCTCAGCATGAACTGCTTTTTCAATGAGGCAGGGGAGCCAATCAGAACACGTTATTTATGTATATCAGTCTTAAAAACACACTGCTTAATCCTGAGTAATAGGAAAGAGGTTGGAAAAAGTGCATGATCAAAAAATGATGGTCCACACAAATGTCAAAAATAGAGTCTGGAGAAAGAAATCCAAGTAAATCTGTAGTTCATAATTTTATCATTTTTACAGGTAAGAGCAACTCCACCTCCTCAGAGACCTCAGCACCAGAGAAGGAGGCTTCATCAGAAGCTTCTAAAGTAACTCAGGTAAATTCCAATGCGTGACTCATTTTTGCCAAACTGTTGTTTTAACACAGAGTCATGTTTCCATGTTGCTTCTTGTGAATTCATTAGGAATTGGAAGAGGAGGCACCACCAAGTAAGAAAAGCAAACAGGAGTCTTCCTCTCAGGATTGTGGAGAAAGCTGAAGTCCTCTCATCCTTCTGGGTGAAAAGTAGCCCCCATTTCAGCCCTCTTATCAAAATGTTCAGACACCGTGTTGCCAAGGAAAGCTTCGCCCTTTCACCCTCTCCTCCATCCTCCTGCTAGTCGAGTTTTCGGGAAAGGATTTTACAGCCATCACTGTGCCTGTGAAAGATCTATGAACACTGACCTCCACCTGTGAGACGCTGTTCTCTGCGATCTCGACCCCAAGTCCACCCCCCCCCACATACGAAGCATTGTGTTTGATAAGACGCATCGGTGCACTTCCTAGATTGGTCATGCGGTTTTGCTGCTGTAGTTGTGGCTGTTTTAAGAAGCCTTTCACTTTGGTTTTGGATTTATTTAAATGCTTGACTTCTTTTGAAACGATTAACGGAGATGTTTTGTGTCTATTTGAGAATTTAAGCACATTCCTACTGATGATTTTTTTAATTTAAATTATTTTTACCTCTCAAAAACGTATGTTATAAGCGTCTTGTCAGTCGTGCACTGACACTAGATTGAAGTTATGATCTTAGTAACCACGGCTGCACCTGCCATCTAAGAGCAGTTCTGTTGCTGTTGTCTTTTTCTATGTGGTTTTTCAAGGTGTCAAATGAAGCAGCAGTTACTGAGGAGCTGAGTGGAAAACTGACATGAAGTTTCATATAATGCATGTGAATTACTACTACTTGTAAAGGGTTGTAGAGGGGATTTTAGCAAAACATCTGTTACAATTAAAAAAAAACCTATAAATATACCTCATTTCCAAGCTGGAACTTTGCTAACGCCAGTGGAAAATAGATTCATTATATTCCGTAAACCAGCATAGTTGGAATCCATTGATATTTGCTGTCAAAACAACCTCAGAAAAGGCCTTTGGGTAAAACTGGGAACATTTTTGAACAGAATTTTGAACATAATAGGCTTGCATTTATTTATTTCACAAAAAGTACTGTTTAAATCATGTTCAAATGTTTCAATTAAAGATATTACTGTACTGTCTCATTCACATCTCTGTGCTGGCATGTTGCCAAGAATTTTATTTTCTCTATCGCTCAGTTTCCATGTAGTTTTTAGTAACCTATTCATGATCAGATCTCACATTCACAATGAAAGGTCAAGTTAAGCATTTAAATATGTAAATGTAATTGTTCTTAATCAGCGTTTACATGTATTTTTCATTTCCTCTGAATTGGTTTATTCATCACTGGCTGCACCGGCAAAGGACTCATCAAAAATTGAGCAGGCTATTTTTGCACTTGTTTTGGAGCTCTGAAAGGTTGGTGTTGGTGGCATGATGGATATGTACAATGACATGCAGAAGTTTGGGCATCCCTGGTCAAAATTTGCTAAGCAAGTAAGAAGATCTGATTCCCAAAAGGCATAAAGATGACACATTTCTTTAATATATGAGCAAGGTTACTTTTTACCACATCTTGTACAGTTTCAAAAGAAAAAAGGAAAAGGGCCCGAAGCAAAAGTTTGTGCGTAGTCAGTAACACCCCCTTTGGCAAGGGTCACAGCACAACACTTTTGCAGACAGTTAAGAGTCTTTCCGTTCTTGTTTGGGAGAATTTGCCCATTTTTCCTTGCAGAAGGCTGCGAGTTCTCTTAGATTTTTGGGCTATCTTGCACACACTGCTCTTTTGAGGTCTATACACTGATTTCAGCTTGCACCTCTTGAGGTAGTCCGCTGTGGATTTTGAGGTTATGTTTAGAGTCCTGTTTGTCGAAGCCATGCTCTTTACGTTTTCACCTATTTTCAGATGGTGTTTTGTTTGCTTCCATAATGTGCTGCTGTTAAATTGAATCCATTTTACCACAAGAATGTTCCCCCATGCCGCTGGCTACAACACAAGCCCACAGCATGATTGAGCCACCCCTGTGCTTAACAGGTGGATGAGGTGTTCTTTTCATGAAATTGTGCACCCTTTTTTCTCCAAACATACCTTTGCTCAGCATGGCCAAAAGGTGGTATTTTAACATCAGTCCACAGTACTTGTTTAGATGATCCCTTTGTGGACCTCTGACGGTATATTTTGTGGTGACAAAGCAGAAAAAGATCGACTTCTGATGACTCCATGAAGGTCATATTATTGCAGGTGTTACTGCACAGTAGAACAGTGCACCACCACTCCAGAGTCTGCAATATTGTCCTGAAGGTCTTGCCTTTAAACAATCCTATGAGCAGTTCTCTCTGAAAGTTTTCTTGGTCTTCCAGACCTCAACTTGACCCCCATCGTTCCTGTTAACTGCCATTTTTTAATTACATTATGAACTGACGAAATGGCTACTTGAAAATGCTTTGCTGTCTTCTTATAGCCTTCTTCTGCTTTATATGCAGCAATTTTAATTTTCAGAGTGCCCAAACTTTTGCATGCTTCCGTAAGTAAACAGATGTAAATTAAAGCTTTAAATATAGGTTTGGTCATAATTCAAAGAGGATGCTGCTCTCAGCATTTGCTATTTAACACAAGTTAAACAAACCTAATGCCTTGATACAGTGGGGCTACTCTAACATTACCATGTTTTATTTATGTGTGTGTGTGTGTGTGTGTGTGTATATATAATATATATACACACACACAGGTATCAGCATGTTTTATGTATTTTTTAAGCTAATTCACTTGACTTTCTTGTAAATGGAGACTTGTGTGGTAAACATAGTTATATAATGGCACGAAGATAAAGGTGGGTGATGTCATAACATCTGGATACTTCAGTAAGTTTTCAGGGAGCACAATGTGTCACAATGTTTACTTTTTCTGACGTATGATGAGTTGGATTAGGCAAAGTACTGCCACAATTAAAAATGCTGCCCAACGGTAGGAGAGCTGAATCCAGCACAATTTGAAAGCTATGGTTTCAAATCTCTGGACTGGCTGGATGTTCCTTGGGCAAAGCATTTAACCTCCACCTTCCCCAGGAGATGCTTCTCTTTTGGTGCCACTGTGCTGCTTTCAGACTGGACTTAGGCAGGAAAACAACCACTTTGAAAGTATATCAGTACAGTGCAACTTAAATGGTATAAGGTAAGATGATAATAACACAAAACATTCAGTATTATATAGTTAGTGTTTATGCATTTCATGAACAGTACAGACTGTCACAATGTCAGAATAGAACTCAACCATATTCTGCAGTTATTACAAATGCTTGTCAATACAAACAAAAAATGTATGATAATATAGAGAAGATCTCATTTAAACAAAGCGAGAATACCCACAAACAGTATACAGGTATCTTTGCATAATGTGCACAATTTCATTGCAAAAAAATGTCATTTTTGCAGTTTACCGGGTTACTTTGTAAACGTTGTCATTAATATAAATATTACAGCTATACAGGAAGATACAATATGATCCAAACTTGTGCTTTAATAAATCTAGTGAACAAGACGTAAAAACACTTAAAAAGCCATTCATAGGACACAGTATAATGACTACCTCTTTTTGACATTTATTATAAAAGAATACCTTCGATAACCTCAGACAAAGTCAGAGGAACGGCAGTTAAAAATATGTGTTGAACATGTAACAACAAATACATTTAAAGTGAGCAGTGCAATAAGTTACTATTGGTCAGCTTAGACTTCTTTTGAGTGCCTGCACTGGAGTGAAAGCTTCCCTGTGGCTGGATAATGGTCCATTTGGATTCCTCACCACATCATCAGTTAATAACTCACAACCCCGTATCCATTCAAAGGATGAAGTCACATAGGACTGTCAAAAACATGAGCTACACTATGTACAAAACAGTATTAACACTACACCGAGAAGATCCTTCACCTTCAGAACAATTCCAACAAAGCAGCATCAGCGTTGCCTTCAGTTGTGAGGAATGTAAATAATGCTTAAACTTACACATATAGCTTACAAAAATAGGAGCTTACATTGTTGAAAGCATTTGTGCATTGCCTGGTTTTCTGATAGAGGGGAGAGACAGGGGTCTAGAAGGTTTGATCATCGTTGCAGGAGTCTGTCCAGTGGCCAAACGCCTCGCAGATGTCGCAGTAGGGCCGCTCACCGCTCCGGCTGCCATGGTATGTACTGTGAGGAGGTGAGTCAGGGGACTGCATTTGGGTGGGGCAGTCTTCGGTGTCGTGGAGGTCAAAACAGTCACAGATATCACAGAAAACACGAGGAGGGGGTTTCTTCTTCTTTTTAACCTCACCAGAACTAAATGAGATGGAGAAAAAGAGAGGGGTGAGGTATGTGAGAAGTAGGTTCAGTCCGGGTTTCATACAGCTTTACAACCTGAATTGTGAAGAGCAAACTTGGTTGAGTAATTAGATTATGGGTATAGTGGTAAACTAGGAATTCATTACCATAACCATGTGCAATATAATCAATACTTCATGAGCAAATTTCAATGTGCAGTATGTGTAACATATCTGTATGGTGTAGAGATTGTTTTGCTCTTTTATTTATAATGTTCATAGTCTTAATTTTGTGAAGAATACTGTATATTTTTATCTTAAGTATTATATATATTGTCTATACGGTAATAAGTAACAATCTGTCACCTTTTTAAGTAATTAATAAGGTTAATATGTTAATTGTTAATTTTCTTCTGTATACTTGAATTTCCCTGGGGCGGGACTAATAAAGGATTATCTTAAATCAGGATAAAATTATTCTAAATAAATACGTATAAATACATATTGTATATATCTAGGACAGTTTCCATTAGCACCTAATGGGGAGACAAAGTTGTAAATGCCTGTCAAGTTATGAAAATGTAAACACTGAGGTGGCCAACGGCCTAGAGGCAGGGTGAGCCAGAAACCAGAAGGTTGTAAGTTCAAATCCCCAGACTGACTGGGTGTTGCTGATTATGCCTTTGGGCAAGGCATTTAACCCCCCACTGCCCCTGGAACTGCAATTGTGATGCTGTGCTGCTCCCAGACATAATTAGGCAGTAAAATTACAAGTTTCCCTTTAGGATCACTGAAGTACATAAACTTACACTAATGCCATCTTTTATATCAGAGCTCAAGTGTGTGCACTAATTTTAATGCTCAGAGCTCTAAGCTTTTTCACCTACACTAATTAGTAATAGAGTAAACTCACTTTTCATTCTCTTCATTCCCATTGAATTCAGCCAAGGCCATTTTCTTCAGCTTCACCTTCAGCTCGTCATTCTTTCTCTGCAGATCCACGATGACGGAGTTGAGGAAGTTGATCTGATACACATGAGAAGAAGTGAATCTTCAAAGTGACAAAGTACATTAAAGCAGAAGCTGAAACAACAATGTTTTTTTACCTGTCCCTCAGCGAACTCCTTCTCTTCTCTAAGCTGGTTTATAGCTGCATCACCTATGAAGACACATACATTGCAGTATAAATCACAAAAACAACAGTTAACATGGAGAATCATAAACAAAAGTGTAGGACAAACCTGTAGAGCCCTCTTCTTGATTCTCAATTGGTTTGCCCTCCAGCTTCAGCTCCAGGCTGTGCACTCTGTTCTGTAGCTGCAACTTGTCCCTTTCCAGAGACTCCACTGCCTCCTGCAGCGTTTTAGCCATGGCATTCTCTTCACGCAGCACTGCAATCTGGGAAGGATCATGTTCTCTTAGTCCAAACAGAACTCAAAACCCACTAGGGCTGCACAATATGGACATATAATGTGATGTTCAATAAAGCTGTGGAATTTATTTTATTAACATGAAAAGCAATAAATTATGATTAAGTTAAAATGTCTCTGATAGACTGTTTTTTGGTAACTTCTCCTTATTCCAAAAGCACTATTCATTATTGTGCAAACTGCAAAATAAAAGTAATGATATATTTATGCTAAGATGATTGCATGAACATTTTTGCACTATAAGGCAGTTATAAAACAGCATTCTCTGAACCGCCTTCTCTATATAGATCTATAAAATCTGAAATATGTTTTCCTTTCTATATAGGCCTATAAAAGCTCCTCATCATGATGCATATTTGTTGTGACAGTGGCCACTGCTTTACACATTCAACAGCTCTGAGAGTGAGAACGCATAATACAGTACCAATAATTGTGCAGCCCTAACACTGACCATACAAACACACATACAAATGCAATTACATTCAGATATACAGTCACATGCAAAGGTCTGAATATCTATATAATAGTTTTTTCCCCAATATGTAATATTCAGAACTTGAACAGTAATTGTGCATTAAAATATGTGGAAGTGTGTTTTCTGCAGAGAATGTGCTAATTTATTTTAACTTAGAAAATTAACTAAACATGTCATTTAACCAGGGGTGCACAAATGTTTGCATACTTGTATAGGCTTTGTTGGGCCCTAACTTGTTTCAGTCAATACTAAAAAAAAATCTTACCTCATTTCTTAACGCCTCCAGTTCTTTGTCCTTCTCGGATATTACTGTATTGGAGTTTTCCCTGCAAAAACACAACACCTTTTAGCATTCAGTGAGAAATCAGAGACAGCAGTCTGTATGTAGATTAAAAGTAAAACAACAGAAGTCTGCGGGAACAAGCCCATCATGAGCCCATCAGATTAAAAGCTTAGGAAAACATGCTGAACATATGAGCTGGAGGGAGTGAGAATATGAACTATAATGAAAAGGACAAAACAATAATGCTGTAGCAAACCTAATTGGGCATGTTTTCTGCAAGCAAAACAGTGACCATACAGACAGAAATGTCCTGAGGAGCTCCTGGTCTCAGAATACCGTGTGAACCCTGATGCAGCATAAAGCTTATTTTTAGACTGTCTCAGAGGAATACAGTGGAGTGTTTTCAGCCTCCCTTTCATAGGCCCTCAAACCTTTAAAAAGTCTCCATCTCTCTTATATCTTGGTTCCTGTTCTGCTCATTATAACTGCTACTGATAGGCCGAGATAAGACTGGGCTTAACATTTTGATTAGAGATAAAAGACGTAAAAGCCTCAAGGAAAATCTTATTTTTTTCCACCTCAGTTTAAAGGACCTCACTAGAAGTAATACTTGGGATCTGGCCTTCCACAGAAAGCTGAAGACGATAGTCTCTTGAAATAACAGTAATTCCAGGGCACTGTAATTAATGCTGAGTTGAATGAGGTTACGTCAGGGAGACATGCGGTAGCCTCTTACCTCTCATTAATCTCCAACCGACTGTTGAGAGTCAGGCGTTCACCATCAAGCTGGAAAATGAGAACAAAATCCAGTTTAACATCTCCACACCTGACCCACAGGATGTCAGAATAGATACTAATCATTTGGCACAAGCTAATAAGATCCTGATGGCCTCCGTGGAGATGGATGTATAAACTCTGTTCTAAATACACACCGTCTGCTGCTTATAGCCAACCTGCCGGCTGCTGTCCAGCTCCTGAGCCAACTTCCCATTCTCCTCCTGGAGCACTGCCAGCCTCTGTGACTTCTGATTGGCTGCTAGCTTCAGCTCCTCACTGAAGAATGAGAGAGTTTATTCTCGTTAACACAACAACGTTTTGCTCATCAGTGGCTGTTCACAATAAAGAAGAGAGAATTTTGTGAATAAACTATAAGAAAATTACTGCTGCAACAACATCAAAAGTGTTTCATTCTGTGGTGACCTGTGATGACTGTATTTCTGAAATGGTAATCACAAACCTCAATTCCAAAGTTGGGACAGAATGTGAAGACCAAATAAAAACTCTAAGCAGTGATTTATTCGATCTGTATTACAGTAAGAACAGTATCCTGTTGCATCTTACAAATTTATGAGCTGTGCAACGTGTTTCAAAAATGGAGCATGCTTACTACAAATGTGTTATCACCTTTCCTTTTAACAATACCTAATAATAGTTAAGGAACTGACAACTGAACCTGTTTTGAGAGCGAACACTCTTGCAGTTACAAGGAATGTTGTTCTTAAACTGTTGGATTATTTGCTGGTGCATTTTTGGCATAGTGCTTCAAGTGTGGTACAACCATCTAAGTGTTGAGCTCATCATCAGGAGACCACGAGTTGTAGTTTGATCGTTAACTTTGATTGTTAATTTGTTAATAAAGAATATATAAAAAATAAAGCATTAATTCTTATTAATACTATGTTTTAATATTAAAAAGGATATTAAAAACAGCCACTATACATTAACATTACTATTTTAACTTGGATTTTTGTCAGATTGTTACACACAAACTCATCACTGTCCTCTTCATGTGCAACCATTCTATTTTTTGCCATCTGTGCAGTCTGATGCGAGGCTAAATCCAATTGAGGATTAAAAGGATCGTACAGCATTAGAGAAGCAAATCATTTTAAAGTTGCCATGATAAATAAATTAGCGTGCTGCTAAATGCTCAGCTGCATGCAAAGATACTGCAACCACAACAATTTGACAGCAGAGACGCAGCACTGATTAATGCATAACCGGTACAAACTATATCAATTCAATTGGTAAACATCTACAAACGACATACAGGCTAAACTTTCAAAAGGAACTATACAGACATCAGAGAACATCTGGCTAATTCCCAGATGAGAAAAAATAACTCCATGGTGTATGAAAGAGTTTCCGTTCTTCTGGTGAGGAGCTGATGTCACAGGCCAGACGGCCATGCTGTGCTGGTGCACGAGGAGTGTGATTACGTAATGCTTCCTTGGAGGAGAGCCTGGGACGTGGCCCTGAGGCTTTTAAAGACCCATTATAGTGCATGTTTTATACGTTGACCTGACACAATAAGACTCGCAAGTGCACTGCCTCAAAACCACGCTGTTGGGCAAACTGATTGAACATGTTCTTAAGAAATAAATTTTGTGCTGAGTAGTTCAGCGTGGGTTTTGGGGTGGGTGGGGTGCATTTGTCTGTGTGATTTGATTCATAAATGAAAAATGCTATTGCCACCTGCTTCCTTATGTAATTTTCTCATCACCGCGTGACTCACAGAAGCTCACTAAAGCAGACACAAAAACGCCATGACTGTACTACCATGAGTCAACAAGTCAAAAGTCACTGAAATGTAAAAATTTTTAACTAAATAGCAGAGGAATCATAACAGAAAAAACATTACCTTATATCTCCCAAACGGAAAATTTACAAGAGAACTCTAATGTAGACCAATGAGGGATACACCAAAATTTCCATCAAAAATTTCCATCTAAAAACAGTCAAGAATGGCACTGCTGCTTTTCTGCCAAAAAATAATTTTTCTGAAAAAACAAAAATTAAATAGGACAAGAATGTACTGTCTAAATCTAGGGCTTTACAAATAATTTTAATGGTAATGAAAATGATACATAGTGATTAAAAATACTGTTTATCCCTTTCGCTCTCTGTCACCAGTCACCATAGAAATGTTTAAACAGTCTGAGAAGCAGCATATCAACAGTGAAAATATTAACCAACTGTTTCCCAGTTCTGTTGATGTTGATAATCAAGAGGAGGTTACAGGTTTACTACTACTTGAAAGCAGGACATAGATCCATTAGATCCATAAATCCACTAATCCAAGTAATCTTGGGTTATAGCTATTGACCATTTGTCATGAAAAGTTTTCATGACCGGGTTAGTAAATAAATAAAACAGTTTCTTGATTCGACAGCAGCTATAAAAGTCCTTAAGTCTTCATGATAAACCTAAAGTTAAATTCTTGCAGTCTACTTTTGGTCACTGCAGAAAAATTGCTCACATTTCTTTACACAGGCTCCCAATGCGCTGGTTCTCAGAGCTGAGCTGCTCCTTGGAGAAACTGAGCTCCTCTTGAAACTTGGAGTTCTGTTGCTTCAGGGCTTCAAGCTGGAAGAAAGGAGTAGGAAAAGAGAGCAGAAACAGACGGAGAGACACAGACTGTCAAACAAGGAACAGATCAAATTTTCAATTCTCAATGACATCTGACAAAGTGTTAAAATTAGCCAAGCATACTGTAACACGTGGGTAGAGAATGGAGCATGAGCAGCTGAAGTTCACAGCTGATATAAAAAACACACAAGCTGATTTTCAGCTCAGTCAGATGGCTTTTACTTTTCCCTTTTCTCCTGAGACTGACAGTTCAATCCAATTTAACCAGTGGGTGACAATAATGAAATGTGTCCACATCACAATTCAAGTGTTAATTACACTCCACACCATGTGCACCAACAACAGCACCAGTCAATAATTAATTTAACTTGACATGCAGATGATCAACATTGTTTTGATCAATGATTTGTCATTGTGTACATTATAAATTCAGATGTGGCCTTCTACAGCTCCTCACTGTTTAATTATAATTTTTTTTACTTTTTAGCCTCACAAAGTATTTTGCTTTTCCGTTCAAAATTAAGAATATTTTGAACTCAAAATGGCCATTAAGAACAAATTATCCATTTTTCAGCATGTATTTCTGAGGTGATTAGATACAAGACAATCCACTTACATAGGAAGGGGGAAGTCAAAGGAAGACAAGTGAAAAAACAAGAGCTTCCAAAACTGGAGTTTAACAATGAACATCTTTGAGAGAGGAGAAAATCAAGATCAACTTTTGCTTCAGATGAGGAGACAACCACAGTGAGCAGACAACATTTCTTGAATTGTGAGACCCAGAAAAGTAAATGAACTATGAAGAATTTAAGAATAAAAAGCTCTTCATTTAAAAAGTTTGGCATGTTGAAGATCAAATAATCACCTAACTTCATGTAGTTTTTTCACAGATAACCTGTAGATAAGGGTTGTTTTGGCTGGTCTCTAACTTTTGCACAGTACTGTAGATGCTGTATGTGTACTTATATATAAGGGATGCACTGATCATGAATTTCTATACCTATTCCTACTCCTTCGTAGCCAATTTAGCCGATTTTTATTAGCTTCTCAGTTTTAACCCAACGTTAGACCGCTTTAACCCAATTTAGACATACCAACAGCATTCAAATACAGAGCAAGTGCACTTACCCAGCTCATGTTTGTGATGAAAATGCTGTTGATCATGGATTGTTAGTACATTAAGTACCTATACGTAAAAATAAGTTTAGCTTTAAACGTTGCCCTAACACACATAAACCCCTAAAATTCATCTGTTTATAACCAGGCATTTTAAACATCCAAAGCAGAATCAGAGTAACTACATTCGACAGAAGACCACAAACTATTCTTCATGCACACTCCTGATCAATTTTCTCACCATTTCACACCAACTTATTCAAAACCAAGGAGTAACACGCTCTGCCATTCATAGTACACTGAGGATAAGCTCTACTCTGTGCTGAGGCTAAGAGTGCAGTACCTGAAAGTGGGATGTATACATGCTTCCTGAGTAGCTCTGGTGCAGGGCTGCCACATCCATGTCTGTATTCTTTCCACGCAAAAGACACCAGCTGGATCAATAATACATTACACCGACCCCCTGCTGAGTGAGAGAGTGAGAGGATGGCAGAGCAGCCTTTCGAGCTCTTGTCCCAAGCACTCACATTCACACCCACTCTGACGCGATTTACAGGGCAGCTTCATTATGTAAGCACTGCCAAGCTCCTCCCCCCCTCTCTCTCTCACTGACTTTCTCTCTCTCCCCTCTCGTTCTTCACCATCTCCTCCCCCCCCCCATCTCCATCCCACTGCCTCCACCAATCCGGTCCTTCATTCATCCACTCTCCGCCCTTAGTCCTGGGCATCCCATCCTGCTCCTGCATCAACACTGTACCTGTTTCTCTCTGCCTTGTGGTCAGTCTCCGTGTTTTTCTCAGCTCCACCAATCTGCTGATAGTATTATTTTTTTATTCACAAAATCAATTGAGTTGCTCTACATTCAGCACTGGTACACTTATTCAACCCACGTTCTGGCACGTTTAACAAAATGACCTCTACAGGCTGCTCTGTAGGACATTCAGGAATTCATATCATTTACATGCAGGGAAAAAGCATGGTAGAATCAAGTGCCCAAAGCATTTTCCTAAATGAAGAGAGAATGTAAATTCAAAATTGAGGTCAAAAATTGGGTTAGCACGTGACAGCTGTCTTCACACGGATAAGGGCTCGCAGCTTTTAACCCTCGACTGTGCTGCCCAGCCAGACGTAAAGAGGCAGCCAGCCGCCATGGCTGACGGTAGCATGTGCATGATTACATCATGCCTGGAGAGAGCTGGCACAGAGAGAGAGAAAGAGAGAAGGAGAGAGATAGAGCAGGACAGGCCGCAACATGCAGCACATCCAGAGCTCAGCCTCAGCAGCAAAGGAGCCATGCTCCTGCAAAGTGCTGCTGTTCTGCTCTCCAAGAACGGCTTGGGATAAAAGCAGTCCTAAGAACGTAATTGCTTTAATCTGATGCCATGCTTGAAGACGCAAGTCTTATCCAAATCCAAGAGAACATGATTTCTGTAATCTGAACATACATGTGTATATATATATATATATATATATATATATATATATATATATATATATATATATATATATATATATATATCGCTGTTGTTGTAAGAAAACCACCTTTATAACTTTACAGGTAAAGGAAAAAACCTACTCTATCTTTAATGTAGCCTAATGGAACCAGACGTATTCCAAGTCATTCTGGGCCGTTTATTGGGTCCATTTCTCATGAAATGTACACACAATGTAAATGGCATTTTCAAATGATGTAAAATAAACTAAGAAACGTGAAATCTGGCGATACAAGGTTTTCTTTATATATATATATATATATATATATATATATATATATATATTGGGGCTGTCGAAGTTAACGCGATAATTAACGCGATCTCAATTTAACTCAGTTTAATAGTGTTGTTAACGCAAATTCTAATGGCCCTGCGGTTCATCCGTAGTTCATGTTGAGACTTGACCGTGCGCGGCATCTCATTAAGAGTAGAAGAGTAAGTGTCTGTATTTACATGCAAAGATTTTTGCCAATCCGACTGAAAACAATCGGATTACAGATTCAGAGTGAGGTGTTTATGCTCATTCTATTCAACAATCTGATGAAAAACTTCGTTTACATGCTCACTACATGTAACCCGATGCAAAATGATGATGGAGTAGCGCTTAGAGTTACCATGACAGCGAACATCACGTGAGGTCCAGTCGGCATGAGATGAGATGTTGGCACTTGTGTTTTTATTTGCTTTAAACTGATGTGAGACTCAGAAAAACATGTCCTACACATGTCATTATAAAGGAAGCGGCGAGAGGAAGACGTCGTGCTCTGAGACACAGAAGCTGGACTTCCGTCCCACCGCCGTCTTTTAAAGCTCAGAGCATAAACTTCGTCTCCTCTGCAGAGCAGTTTCTGCTCCGCCATGCCGAACGGTATAAACCTTTCGCTGTGACGCGAGGCGCATGCGCAGAACGTACTTGCACGTTCCGATTGGAATGTAATCGGTTCCAAGAGTTTACACGGATATTATTCTTCTATTTAACGGATTATTTAGAGGTTTACCCACCTCGTTCAGTCGGATAGAAATTGTATTCCGAATGACCTCAATCGGACTAGTCTATTCCAGACTAGACTATTCCGATTGAGCTATTAGTCGGATTATTTACGGATTATTAGGCTGCATGTAAACGTGGCTAGTGAGTAACCACGTTTACATGCTGTTTACAATGCTGTAGCACTGTGGTATGACACTACATGTCTTAATGAAGTCCAACTATGTGTAATAAATTTTTGTTTGCGTAGTACTGTGAAGTCCTATAGTCTGTGACTGAATACAACTTCAGCACAATTGAAGTTGTATATAGTTTTTATTTTCTTTTGTTACACATATCTGAACTGAGACACAGTAGTATGTGACTACATGTCATATTTAAGACTACAGCTCCCTAATCTATTACAAATCCAATTTTGTGTTTTGTAGGTTCAGTATTACTGTCTAGTATGTGAGTGAATAAAACTCCCTTACAGTTTTCTCTTGTCCCAGCAGTTTTTAACATAAGTACATTTAGCATAAAATGTGTTCACCATTTTAATTGTAACATTTCACTTAAAAATATAAAAGATATATATTAAAGATATATATATATATATATATATATATATATATATATATATATAGACAGATATATATATATATATATATATATATATATATATATAGAGAGAGAGAGAGAGAGAGAGAGAGAGACAGATAGATATATATATATAGACAGAGCGATAAATACACTGCTCAAAAAATGGGAATAAAGGGAAATACTCAAATAACACATCCTAGATCTGAATGAATGAAATATTCTCATTGAATACTCTGTTCTGTACAAAGTTGAATGTGCTGACAACAAAATCACACAAGGATTTCTCCTGGTGTACTGGCCTGTCTCCTGGTAGCGCCTCCAGCCTCTGGACACTATGCTGACAGACACAGCAAACCTTCTTGCCACAGCTTGCATTGATGTGCCATCCTGGGTGAGCTGCACTACCTGAGCCACTTGTGTGGGTTGTAGAGTCCATCTCATGTTACCACGAGTGTGAAAGCACCACCAACATTCAAAAGTGACCAATACATCAGCCAGAAAGCATTGGTACTGAGAAGTGGTCTGTGGTCCCCACCTGCAGAACCACTCCTTTATTAAGTGCCTTGCTAATTGCCAATAATTTCCACCTGTTGTCTATTCCATTTGCACAACAGCATGTGAAATTGATTGTCAATCAGTGTTGCTTCCCAAGTGGAAAGTTTGATTTCACAGAAGTTTGATTTACTTGGAGTTATATTGTGTTGTTTAAGTGTTCCCTTTATTTTTTTGAGCAGTGTATATGTATATGTGTGTGTGTGTGTGTCTGCGTGTGTGTCACAAACTATTGAGTTTCATTTAAACCTGTATTTCTCTTTCAGCTTCACTACAATTGTCTCATACATGTGCCTTGTACACTCCCTCTTGCTTCTCTGAGAGTCAGACTCTGTTGGAGTTCAGTAAATATTGCAGTCATTTAAGCTGTCAGTAGCTTGGATTTCTTGGCTGTGTGTGTGGACGAAGACAAAAGCCCACACTGCTGTATGAAGTTAACCGATGGAGACACACCATAGGTGGTGTTAGTGGACATACTACATACTGGCTAGTGAGCTGTTATGCTATAATGCTGTTTGTCAACCCACAATGGCGAAGAGTTGTTATGTTCTATCTGATGGAGCAAATGCACGTGCTGTGCGTGTCATGGTATTGGTATCCCCATTGTCAATATGATACTGCAATTAAAGGATAAAGGCTGATTGCTGATTTGTAAAACTGATAGCTCCAATTCTAAAATATGAATAATATTTAAAAAATTACAAACCACTTTATGGCCTCTCACCCACCCAGAGAGAGTGACCAGTTAGGCCCTCTTGGACTCTGCATCACAGATAGCTGTGACATCCCCAGGCTCTGAATGCTTATTTTATGCTTCACGTCATGCACAACAACCACCAATGATCAATGTAACACAAAACCCCTGTAATACAGGGCCAGGAGAGCCATATAAACCAGCAAATATACAATATCAGAGTTGGCACAACAACACATTTTCTTTCCTGGTAATGAACATTAAAAAAACAGTGATTGAAAACTCTCTGAGGCTGGACAGTGAAGACACATTCAAACAGTTTAAGCAGCATAAAATCAACATGCAAATGCTAGACATGTGGAACCATTCACTACAAGGGACAGTAGAAAAGCAATTTGTAATCACTGTTTATGTCAAGTATCAAGAAGGGGTACATCACACAAGGACTCCATTACAGGTCTGATATCATTTGTAAACACGACATCTCACTCAATGCTGGGTTTTGAACTGGTGCCATCTCTATACAATATGATAAAGAATAGAAAAAAACAAAATACAGTAAAATACACTACTGTTTAATAAAAACTATTATTAAGAAACATTCTTGTGTCTTACTAATTTAATGAGTGAATTAAGAACATCACTCTCATGGTGTCCCCATTTACAGATGTCTAATCTGAACTGTTTTGTAGTATGAGTGCACAAATCTCTAATCTTTATCTTATTTTGCAGAGCATTATAAAGGCCATCTGCACTATGGCTGCTGTGATCAAATACGAATCAGCCTCACGACACTTCAGTAACAGACACTCAAGAGTGAAGCATTATTTTTACATGAGCACCAACGACAGTCGAACAGCAACTGTTTCAGTCCTATAGGAGCAGCAGAACCCTACAGGCTCAAGTCCTCTCGCATAAGCTGGACCCATTTGAGCGCTTACATAATCACACATGAGTGTACAAAACATGCTTTGCATAGAGCTTGAAGGCGAGCTGTGCACAAGTTTCAGATGCACACGAGTTGGGTAACAGCTGTGTGACTACATTATTATGCCACTCATCGAGCAGCTACAATGTTATGGTTCACTTAACAAAAAAGCATTTCAAAGCTTGTTTAACTGCAAGTTCACCTCAGCCCATACCATGAGCTCAGAGGAAAGAAGACAGCTGGGGATTTTCATCATTATTTTAGTGACATACAGGGAATGCGTCACTTGAGGATTATTCGCCAAAATACTGTACACTGCAGTTATTACACAAGCTATTTATAGCTTGTAGTCATCATTTTAAAAACTAACATTATTTGATGATTTAGATGAACATAATTTCATATTCTCTGATTTCTCAGAGCTACTGGTAAACAAATCCAGAAGTGGGAAATATGATCATTGTTACTATGATAAATTACATCACAATATGCTTTTCTGAACAAAGTGAATATTGTCAGTACTTTGAGAACAGTGACCAACTACATGTTTCATTACAAAGAGAGCATAGTTAGGCTTGTGTAACTCAATTTAGTGCAGTGCAATGTGCGAAATGTTGAAAAAAAATTTCCAACATATCAAACTCACAATAAAACAAAATATTGTGGTATATATTATATGTCCTGCAAATGAAAGTATCATAATTAGATTTTCAGTCTCTTTACCCCTAGTTCTGGGGTAAATACAACAATGTAACTCATTTTAAAAAACTCCACTACAGAGTATAATGATTTCATGGTGTTCTTTCCACCTTGAGATGCAACAACTGGAGGTTCCTGAAATATACAATCAATTTTGAATTCATACTGAAAAGATAAACACAGTGTATTACAATGAAAGTACACTAAAGATAAAAGTCTAACAAAAGTTATTTTCAGTTTAACTAATGGTGTCATTTTCAGGAATTTACAGAGAAAATATAACAGGAAGGGTTTTTGTACTATTTAAATGGGATTAGATGGGGAGCTTTCCATGTAATTTTGCCACCGGACATCAGTAATGTTTATAACCCATTTGCATGAGATGACAAACCTCAGCATGAATTACAGAGATGGGAGTGGCTACTTTATTTATGCTTTCCCATCTACATACTACTACATACTACAAACTATTCACTTTCTCACAAGAAGAAAACGTGTACAAACATTTATTTTAATTGTACTTTCATTTACATTAACCATGTACCTACATGACTTGAATGTGTAATTCAGAATCATCGAGTGTGGAGTCTGAAAAATGCTAAAGCTGAAATATGCTTTTCTGAACATATCAGTTATATCGTCAGTACTTGTACAACACTCACCAACAGTTTCACTGTAAAGAGCATAATTAGTCCTGTTTAACTGGATTTTGTGCAGCACAGTGTGCCAAATATTTTTTTTTTTAAATGTAGCACTACTGATTCTCTTTCAACAGTTCTAACTGAACCGATATCACAAAATTAATAGAGTGACATATCGTGTGCTGTGAAAATTTCTTGAAGTATTGCAATGTCATATTTTTGTCACACAGCCCACCTCCAAGTAATAATACATAAGACAACAACTGCAGCACAGACTACAGCCCTTCAAGCTCAGTGCCATCATCCTCCAAAAACAAGCGCTAATCACAGCATGACATCACAAAGACCACATCATTTTAAGGCCACTAAAACAAAAAGCGTTTTCTGAATCAACCTTTCTTCAGGCCAGTAATCATAATCCAAAAAGTCAACGCTTCCTTACCTCTTGGCACAGCTCTTGATTTTTCTTTTTCAGTTGTTCCAGAGTCTCTGAAGACTGGATACTCTAGGGGAATAACAAAAACCGGCATAAGTGAAAACACAGAATTACCATTTAAACACATATGGACAAAAACTTACATGTTATGATGTTACAGGTGCAAAACGCATTTATCTGATAGGTCAAGCTTTCCATTTTGATCATGTGTTCTTCATTCTTTTCATTACATAAGACTTTGGCTGCCTTGTTCTTCATTTTCTTAACATTTTAATTATTTTCCCAAAATGCTAATTCTTAAGAGCAAACATCATATAAACAAACTTGTTTAATCAGTAAACTTGATAATTGACTGAAATGACTTAGAACTCAGCAATCTTTAGATTCACCATGGCAGAAGCTGGAGAAAACTTTTTCAAAGCCTATTTCAACAGAATCATCAATGTAACTTGTCATTTAAAAGCATGGACCAGAGACCTACCACTGCAAATGCATATTTTGAAAGTAGGTGGGCTTTAGAGTGGGGTAAAATTAGGAAAAGGTTACTGTCCAGTCCCTGGTATGCTGGGTTGACCAGGCGGGGCAAAAGCAATTATCAAACTTCTAGGATGGCGCCCACTTGACATATAACAGAGCTCACTTAAATGCAGCCATCTTCTTTTTTCATTTATTTTTTTCTGGAAAGCAGTAGGACAGAGCAATGTTGCTCTAATCTGTAGTATGTCATCTTTCCAAATGAAGTGTGCAGAAATGGCAAATGAATGAGTTCAGCTTATCGTGTACAACCAACTACAACCAATTTCCGTTTCACTAAGCTGGTTCCAAAACAATTGATTAGTTTACAGGGACATTGGAGATGTTCTGTTTTAAATACCATTCATATGTGAAGCTTGTGTAATGAAAATACTGATATAGGATGCAGAGAGTACTATTAGTTAGTACATTAGCTACAAAAACAGAGCCCTCAAATGTAATCTAAACTGACCCAGCTAATTATTTCTGAAAGGTCACAGCAAAATATGATTCACAATTCCTAAAGCTAAGAAAGTCAGCTTTAATCAGCGGATTGAACACCTCTGTTGTGCACTGATTTTCAGGCAACTTCTCACCTGAGCTTTGTCCTTGAACAGCTGCAGCTCTGCCACCTGTCGTTGGAGCGCTGTGTTCCTTTCTTGTGCTTTGTTCAGCTCCTGCTCCACCTGGCCTAGTTTCTCTTGCAGCTTCTTCTTTTCCCCCTCATGCTCCTCGTTAAGTCTGTGCTCCTGCAGCTGCCTGGAGGCCATCGCCTCCTCTAGCTTCTCCTTCTCACTGCATAGCTGTTTCAGTTGCTCCCTGTCCGCCTGCATGCTCCTCTCCATGTCTATAGGCACAAAGACAATACAATAAGGAGCTCTCACAGCAGCACGCACACTGTCTGCTCAGGTCAGCATTTGAAAGTGTAAACAGGACACAAATATAATCCCTAGGAACTTAATTTAGCATTGTGCTACTGATAAGGTATATCTGGGAAAACATGCAAAAGACTTTCCCTATGCATACTGCAATAATGAAATCATACTACAAAAACAGATGTGTCAAATGAGCCATGAATGTGTACAGTTTACCTTGCAAGGAGAGTGTTGTGCTTTTACTTTCCTCTGTTGTCGTATCAAGTTTTTGCATCTAAAATGGTAATGAAACAGAACTGAAGTTCAAATTTAAGAAGTCTCTCAACATAACTTTACAGAACACCATGATTATAAACCCATATTATGAATGAATTGGAACAAAGTCATTACTGAAACCGTGCTTGTATTTCATGTATATATCCCCAGGCAACTCTAAATAATTTAATCCAAAGAAAACACAGTCATTGAAGTCATTTATCCATATGGTGCCATATGGAGCAAAACTGTACCACTTAACAGAACACAGCAATCAACATAAAACAGCAAGTCTAAATCTTGAATGAAAGTATTTTTAATTAGGAATGTGCAATCCAACTAATTTAAGCATTAATGAATGAATAATCGGTTATCCTTAGGAACAGAAAAACAATGCCAGAAACAGAAAAAAAAGAACTTAATTTGGAGCTGTAAGTTTACCTTTTTAAACCTTTTATCTGCATACAAAAATCAGTAGGGTTTCATGCTGAATCAGTAAGGAAGGCTACTTAGGTGAGCTAATGACCTAAATGTGCTAAGTGCTAAAGATGTTAATGAAGATTTGTTATATTCTACACAATGTTTTCTATAACGCTGCACCACAGTCTGCTGTGCAATCTCTGCCCTGTCAATCACGTCCTTATAAATGCATCCTTTGCAAAGCTCTCATGCTCAAGCATTCCAGTTTTATCATAATTTAATATATATTTACTTACATATACAAGCAAGGGGGCTGCAGTTAAAACAAAATACAGCTGTTTCACTGCAATTGTTGGACATATATTTTCTCTGTCTTCCTCTGACGAAACATAACAAATACTTGAATAGTGATTTAGTACTCAAGTAATAGCACTTCAAGCAGTTAGCTGAGTACTTAATCTCCCATTCACATTCCTACCTCTTACTAATATTTTTCAGAAAAAAAGAGGCATACCAAGTCATTCAGCTGATGCTGAAGTGAGGTGTTCTCTTGATCAGAGGAGCTGATTCTCTGTTGGAGGAGAAGCAGTTCCTTGTGCTTGGTCTCCAGCTCACCGCTCAGCTCTCTAACCTGTAAGAAAAGAAACGATGTAAAGTTCAACAGAAAGTATGAGTGATAATCACAAGGAATAACAATGAATATAGTTAGAACAAAGCATTATACAGTTTCCTGATTCCTTTAACCACCAATATTGAGTTCTATGTAGTTCAGTGTTGGGAGTAACACAAAAAGTAATGTGTAACAGTAATGTGTTGACTTTTTCCTGTAATGAAACAGTGCACATAGTTTCTTGTGACCATATTACCATTAGTGACTTAATAAGAATTATGCTAATTCATAATGTTACTTACATGCACAATTCATGCAAAACACTATTTTTTATCTATGTAGATTATCTATGCTTGTTTTGCTAATAATTGGCACATCTTGTGACAACTGACTGCACAACTTTGAGGGGGAATGTTGAACAGCCAGACTCAACTTTTATTCAGAAATAGCACTTTTATTCATAAAGATTTAAGGCAGCAGTTTATGGACTTTCTACTGGCTAGATTCTGGACTTTCTTGTTTTTAAACAGCATAACTGACTATCTGGTTCAAAGGTGGGGACACTGACAGACATTTTAAATTCTGTTAACTGTGATTGGTTCTTTTTAAATCAAAAGGGCTGTTGATTATTTCTTGTACTTTCCTGTAGGTACAGATGTGCATTGGACACACCAGGAAGTAATAAGTAAAGTAATCCCATTGCAGCTAGACAGAAGTATTAGTAATTTGATCTAATTACTTTTTTGATTATGTTCCCCAACAGTTCATCTACTGAAGCAGTTCACCGTCATGAACCATAATTAAGTGAATAAAGATCATACCCTTTTGTCCTGTAGTGGAGGTGAGGCTGATCCTGCTTCTGCTCGCTGAGATCGCAGGCGTAGTTGCAGCTCAGCCACTTCCTTTTCCAACTCCATGATCCGTGACCTCTCAGACACCGTGGCCACCTACAACACAACATTTATGTATTGACACTGTTAGAAACATTGCGCACTGTTAGAAACACTGTGCATGGTAATGCAAAGGCTCTAGTGCTATTGCACATAGGCTACACTGTTCCTTGTGACAAAGACAGATGTCATTTTTAGCATGCTTGGCTGCATCTGCCTGCGCTGTGGTTCAGGGGTGGCCTTTAGATCAGTGCTATCTGTTGATTTATAAATGCATATTTATTAAGCATTGGGCTACACAAACATAGTATATATATGTAGCTTCTGCATGGATGCATGTCTGCTGTTGAATACTTTCTGATGTTCCCATCATTTTGACAAGCACTTTTTTTAAAATGAAAACTCCAAACCTACCTCTCTCCGACATGCAAACAAAGGCAAACTGTGACAAACACACGAGGAACTGACACAAGTCCCAAGAGACAGCTCATGCAAACTTGCTGGTTGAGACGCCTGCCTTATTTGATAGTGCGAGACTGAATTACCCTAGTATCCTCTAACTCCCTCTGGAGTTTATCAGCTTTGGTCTTTTCAAAGAGAAGGCTCTGTTCGAGCTCCTTAATGTGGGCATGCTCCAGTTTGGTCTGCGTCTGTTAGTAGAGAGAGGAGGGGAGAAAGAGAGAAGAGCAGCGCTGCAGTCACATGCAAGCCCAAAGCCAAGTACGAAGAGCCTCATGCAGGCCTTGACATCATCCTCTTCTATGAATGAGGACAAAGAGAACCGTGGCACAAGGGCTATGTGAGTGGTGATGGGAGATAAAAGAAGGAGCCTGGAATGGTGGAAAGCGGTGCAGCATCCACAGAAAAAAATAAGGATGAGGAGAAAAGAAGAAGCAAAAACATCTGGCTGGAAGTCAAGGCCAAAGAAAGAGAAATATGAGAACGAATAATTGAAGGAAAAAATGAATGAACGAACTAATGAATGAATGAATGAATGAACGAATGAATGATTGAATAAAGACTTTAAGGAACAATCATGGAGTTGTTTCTATAAGAACATGGCAATTTAATCTATGACAATACAAAATCATTTGTATAAGCTAAAGCATTATTGAGCAAGAAGGAAACAGAGTTAAATGGTTCAAACCTGTCTGCAATAACAATACTGTAGTACCAGTATCTAAAGTATTTTCTTTGGAGTAAGTATAAAAAATATACATATATATATATATATATATATATATATATATAAACATAAAAAATGTTTTAAAATTATGTATATATATATATATATATATATATATATATATATATATATATATATACATATACATATACACACACAAACACACATTCAATACCCTGCAAAAGAGTTTTTATACATACGTGAACCACCACACACATTTTTAAAGCAAAATAACACTCTGCTTGGATGTAATATGTAATTTTCTCAAACTTCTGCACAGTATTGTACATGTATTTTTGTAATGCAAATAAATAAATCCTTCCATGAGGAAGCCCTAGTAAGCAGCCCAACATGCTCACAGCAGGATTTACAATGATAGATATAAATGGCATCAGAATCATTATCACATACCTCCCTTCTCTTAGGTATATGAATGGCTGATTTTTCCACTGCAGAACGTGCCACAACTTTTGGCACCAAGTAAACTGCAACTGTACTTTTTCCACAGACAATTGGTCCAGCAACAAAGGTCCTACTTTTCTTGTTTTCGGTACCTGCTTAAGACTGGTACTAACAGGACCCAATGGTACTCAATGACATTTTCCTCTGTCTTTGGTAACAGTTGCAGTTGAAGCCAACAGCAATTTAGTAAATAAAATATTCTTTCAGTTGAAGCTAGTCACCAAAACTACTATTTGATCAATGAGTTCACCAAAAGGTAAACTAGAATGATATACTACATTTCTGACTGCTATTTTTAGAATTATTACTGTAAAACTAGTTAGAAAACTAACACTAACATACTAGCATTTATGTTTGCCTTCACAGAATGAGCGCTTTTGTGCATATCTTCAAACTTGACACAAAACAATATGTTTGTTTCTTTGATTCTATGTAAGTGCCCCAGAGCAATACACTTATGTCATACCAGAGCTGTATTGTTTCATTTCAACCATTAACTTAAGCATCTAGCAAATAAGACAGCTAATCAGCTAGATTTAGAACTGCATAAAATGGCCAAAAACATACCATTTTCAGCTGTCTTTCAAGCAAGTGGGAAATAAACTATAACCATGGGTTCTATTGGTTCCAGTTTAGGCCAATTTTTGCTTTTTTAAGCGCAGTGGAAAATGCCCAGAATTACTTTCCTTGTCCATAGAGTCCTGTATAACACTTGATCACACTGCCAAATAAATAGACCAATCCCAAGTGTCTGTCCCTCAGTTTAGAAGCACAACTGCTTCTTCCCAGAGTGTAAATGGAGGTGAAAGTATCAGTTTACCTCTAAATCACCTTTGGTAATGCAAGCTTCTTCTACACGGAACTGAAGATCCTCTACTTTCCTGCAAGTGTAAAGTGACTTTAGTCAACGTCATTTATCTGTAGCATTCCCTTTGATATTATTAAAACACAGCATGAAAAACTCAATATTATAATAACATCATTTCAGACATACTCTCCTAACTTCACATCTATCAAATCACTATGGGAGACTTCACCTTTTTTCCTCTTCAAGCTGATTCAACAACTCTACTTTCTCCCTGTCTGCAGTCTCCACAAGCCTGCGTAACTGGTCCAACTTAGCCTCCATCTCCAAAGCGTACTTGGAACACAAACAAACAAAAGTATGTCTACAAGTTGCACAAACACATTTATGCTTTTGATAAAATACCACAAAAAGGATATTAAGGTTTACTTTAAATAAGGAGTTACTATAGACCACACAAATTACATAAACTGAAGCCATACTCACTGTTTTTGTTCAATTTAAAATTAACCAACTTAAACCCACTAGCAACTTTCAAAAGACTTCTGTATGAAAGAATACAAATGTAGTTTATATATTTAAGGAATTTCAATAAAATCTACATTATAAAGTTTATATTATAATACTGTTAGTACATGAACAAGTCATTGGGAATCACAGGGAAAACCTGGGCACAAATGGGTTAATGATAGTATTAATGTTCCAAAATTTGATAGCTAACCTGTTCCTGGCCTTGTCTGAGCAAGGCAAGTTCTTGCTGCACCTCTCCTGCATGGCTAGTGGCTCTGGCCACTTCTGTCCTCTCTAGATCTCGCTCAGCCAGGAGCTGTTCTATGTGCTGCTGCTTCTCCTTCAGAGCCTCCTGCATAGCTGTGGTCCCCGAGATCTTCCGTGCATAGCGGGCCGAAGTTTCTGTCAACTAAGCAACAAAGATAAAATTGAATGAAACAAAGTCTGGAAGGAAATATTGTCTTTGTCTACAAGAAAGATGAATAGTATATGTGATAGGATTGGGGTCAGTACAGCTAGTGAGTCCAAAATTTATGTTGTGTTTATATTATGACAGTAGATGATAGATGGCATACTGGATGTTCCAAATCTGGAGTAACGACAGAAAATTCTGCCACAATCAGCAGCAACCACTGTTTAACACAGTGGTCAGTGGAAGGTACGCCAAGAGCACAATTTTCAGGTAGAATAAGCTAAATGTTATTTTTTTGAAAGCCAAGGATACAGCGCTTCTTACTGTCAGTACAATCAGTATTTGATATTAAAAAATAGTAGATTATAGGGCATCCTCTTGTCTTTTTTCACCTTTTTAAATGAAAAATAGATGCTGCTATAGTTCTCCTTTGAGAATCATGTATTTTCACTGTGCTGCTGTCAACATGGCAATGTTTCTATGGCTTCATGCCACAATCAGTTGCATAAAACTATGAGGAACAGAATGAACACCAAAATGTAAATGCAACATTAGATAGCAATTGATATTTGGAAGTAATTTTAAACCAGTTTTCCCTGACAACAGTTCCTTTAATTCATCTTGTGATTTCATCTTCTCAAATTATCCTGAATTGATGGAACTGACCCCAACTCTGTAATGTCTGAGACAGAGATAGCATTACCAGGCCTGCGCGGCTAGGTTTGCCTCCTATTGAAGAGGCGACTGAGCTCAGGGAGCTAACTGAAGTGGCGCTGGGGCTGTGCTGTAGAGTGGACCTGCGTCTTGAGCTTTTGGCTTTGGTGGTGGAGGGAAAGCCAATGCGAGTTACTTTGTGCGTAGGAGCAAATAGGCCATACTTTGGCAGACACTGGAAATACCTAGCAGACAAGAACAACACAGAAATATAGGTTAGGCACACAAACTTAGGCAACCACATATGCTACTTGTTGTTTTTAGTAACACTGTTGTACCTAGCGCCAGCCACTGCTCCATCGTTTTTGCCAAGCGGTTCATCAAGCTCCACCCCACACCATTCCCCCTTCGCAAAGTCAGTCTCACCAAGGAAGCGCACAACGCCTGCCTTTGTTCCACCAACCTGTGAGAATGAATCCAAAGGATCTAGTATTTATTCAAAAACCTACATGTTTTTTTTATATATAGGCCTAGTACAATTAGCAATTCTAAAATTTCTAATTTTCTTTAAATGTATGTCAGTCACAGCCAATTGCTGTAGATCTCATGATAGCTAACAGCCAGCCTCAAATGGCTAGCATCGCTCTGTATCAACAGGGTGTGAGGAACTATGCCATATTTCCTGCCCAGCCACAGATGGCAGTGACATCACTATGAAACACACGGTGACAGAACCCATTTCTCCACTTTTAGAAACAGAGCCTTGAGAAACAGACCTGGGTGAGTTAATAAGGAACTGCTGCCCACTTTTAAATAATACTGAATATTTATTATCTTCTTTTAATGCAGACAAAACTCATGCCAGCACTGTGCCTAGAGACACAGTACTGGTAGTCTCAGTGTCACTCTATCAAACTACAAAAAGAAGTCCTTTGTCATCCACACAAAAGCGTTTTATGTTTTTTGATGTTTGAAAATGTCATGATGAATCACAGCTGAGGGGGTAGACACCAGCACACACGCAGCAATGCTTGCTGATTCCAGTGAGCATTTATAGTTCACAGCTGCTGGGCTTCTTAGAGGTTTCTCACTTGTAGTGTCTTGCACCATCACTCTCTCTATCATGAAATGTGGTGCCATACATTTAGCACAGCTCATCCTAAGTTGAAAGTACTTACTGTTTTTTAAGAACATTATTTAGCCATAGTGAAATCTGACTGTACAGAAAATTACAAAAACTTATTGTTTTAATACAAAATGGCATTCAAATGTAAGGCACCTCATGAATGCATTTTATGCATGCAACTTAAAGACCATGGCAGTTGCACAACCTCTCCTTGTCTTGCAAGCAAGTAAAAATCCTGAAAAGGTGCAGGAGTTGTGTAAAAGAGTGGATAACTCCCATGCCCTCAACATAAGCGAGCTGGGATTGTTTCCTTGTTCAGGTGGAAACACAGACTCCTAAAGCTGCATTTATGTACCATATTAAAACTACCCATCATTACTGTATCAGTTAAAAACGCACAGCAAAAGACACAGGGAGGGTACAAAAAAAACTTAGCATCACTAAGCATCACCACTTAGCATCATCAAATAAAAACTTTGGACATCATGTGTCAGTACCTCAAAATTTTGAATACCCTCTGAATGACAATAAGTCAGTACATCTTCTACAGGGAACAAAGTCGAACATGCCATTTTATTGCAATATTCTCTCCTTCTCACACTTCTATAACCTAAGAATAGCTCAGCTAGTTGAAGCAATGAAGTCCCTGCAATTACTTAATAATACGCCTTAGTATGTAATAAGCCTGGGGTTTTAAGGGATTTACTTCATATGGTTGTAATGACTCGACTTAAAGCTGTATAAGCTGACTTATAGGTTGAACTCATATATTCCAAGACCGATTCAGTTCTCTTGCTGGTTTATGGACATACACTTCAGCATTTCTGTACTTACTAGAGTTTTACTTAAAGTAAAACTGCTAGCTTTGTTGAACAAGTGCAAAAGCATCCTACAAACAATAGCCTATCAATAACCTGGCCCTGATGATCCAGTTCTAAACAGCAGTCAATCCTAACTTCATGTATAACCATGCTGTGTGGATTCTGCACAAGACAGAGCCAAACTCTAGCGCATAATTAGGACAGCGAAGAAAAATGAATTGAAAAAAAAAATAGGCCAAGCTCAAAAAATTATGATTTTTCATCAAAGAAATCAAAGGGAAAAGCTTTCCCATATTAAATTATATTCAGGGCCTTCCTAGCCAACACAACTGGACATGCTAACAGCTTTTTCCCCAGAGATGTGGCACTCATTAACTGCACTGGACATCCAGCACTTTAAATAGAACTCGCCTTACTCTGGGCCATAACTCGAGTCTGTACAATAATACATATTTGCACAACTGTACATATATTCTCGTCATTCTGTAACATAATCTAAATAACATCTGACTTTATGCTTCTTCAGACACTTCCACTCTTTTGACTCCTTTCACACTGGATCTTTATATCTGCTCTATTGTCTCTTACTCTATCAACATTTTTATTTTGTTTTTTAGTTTTTCTTTGTTTATGTCTTTTTTCTTTTAATATTTGTACAGTCTGTATATTATCTGGTCTGTTTAGTAAATAGCATGGCATACACGTGTGAACTCATCAAGCAAAATTGCTTGCATGAATAACACACTTTGTGAAATTAAGTGATTCTGATACAGTTTAGAACTTCTGGCAGTGTTAAAATGCATCAAGTAAGAATAGGTAAATTTAGGTACTTTGCATCAGGCCTTTGTAACCAGTGTGTATTCTTGAATTAATGTTGATGTATTATACAACAGCTATTTTTGGCCACGCAAGCTGATTCTTTGAGAAGTGTTCTAACCATGCTGACTTCTCATAATAAAAACACTGTATCACTCTGCTGAGATGCTCTGACAGTTGTAGGTGATGCTCAAGCCATCTGAACATTTTTACTTCTTACATTGTGCACAAACAAAAAATGGATACTTTTAAAATGGCATTTGACCAAGAGCCAATTTGGTCAGAAGAGACTACATTAAATTCCCAACTGTCATTACCACTGAGCAGCTTTTCAGTCAGCAGCTGTGAAAGAGGAAACCTAAACAACCAAGAATCAGCCAAATATGAACCCAGTATGATTTGTAAAACATGTAGTCTCATCTTCAGAGTCTGACCAAATCGGACTGAGCCATAAAACTGCTGCAATAAAAAATAAAAAAAAACTTGCTCAGTGGTAATGACAGTTTCAGGATTTAGTGTAAGGAGCTGGAGAATGAACTGCCGGCTGTGCGGTGAGGGGGTAGAGCTCATTACTGTGATGTAGCAACAAGCTGCTTGTTAAGAAACTATAACTTGGCGGAAGGAATTGCTGACATTAAAACATATTAAATGCCATGTTCATGGCCCTATTTATTTATTTCCTACTTTATTTATTTAACTGTTGTATAAATGCAATAGAACATTCAAGGACATGTGTTATCACATATAACATCATGACTGTTATTTGGTCGAAGGCATGACCCAATCACAGCCATGATGTTATACATGATAACACACTCCCTTTCATGTTCTATTTCTTAAAAAGTTAACACTAATCAACACTTGTTTATAACTAACAAGTATCAGCCATCTTCAAAGTCAAGGCTAAAAGAAATTCCTCACCAGCACACGGTCCCCCAGCTTCAGCTCCCGTTTTCCCTTCTTGGCCGAGTCCGCCTCGGACAGGTTGGCAACAGAACCACTGGCCGCTGTGGCCAGGTTTGTTGACGTTTGGTTAGCAGCGGAGACTTGACCATCAGCAGCAGGTGTGACAGCAGAGGACGTCTGGCCTGACAAGGTCTGTGCACCATTGGTCTCGCGCTCTCGGACTGGAGCCCGGGATAGTTTAGAGGGACGAGTGAAGATACCTCGTAAGTCTTCGCACTGAAAGTACCGCACTCCAGCCACAGAGCCATCATTCTTCCCTATGGGCTCATCCAAAACGATACCTGCCCACTGGCCTGGTGCAAACTGGGTTACACCAATGAACTGAACATAGCCCGGCTTATTTCCGTTCACCCACACACGTTCGCCCACAGTGAATTCTGCCACTGAGTCATTAACAGTGGGGGTGCCAGCACCTGGAGATGTTATAGGTTTGGGAGTGGCTGCAAAAAAAACACAAAGAATAAAAAAATGTTAAATCAAGTCAGAATGTGTCATGTCAGTATCTTACTTTAAACAAAAAACCTAAATTCTGAGTTTACAATCTCACCTGAGGAAGGGGAGGTCTTAGTTGGTACACCAGTAGGCTTACCAATCTTACTGGGTGGCTTGAGACCACTTGGCTTCCCTGTACTCATGTTTCCCTGCTCTGTGCATATACATGTACTGGTCTTGCAGGGGAATGGGGAACTTCAGCCGTTCCCAAGCATTGGGAGATATTGTTCCTTGTGGGAAAAGAGCAGCATTGAGAATAAGTGAACATTTAAAGAATTTACCTTATCTTTATCTGGTGTTTATTCATCTAGTTCTTTGCTGTTATTCACGAAGACTTTTTTCTAGGCATCTTTCTTATTATGATTGTCTACGTCTTGGACGTTATGCATTGTACGTCTCTTACAACAACACACAAACCGAAATTCAAAAATATTTTGGACAGTATGTGAAATGTAAATACAAACAGTGATTTGTAATGTAGGCCTCATAGGGTTATGCTGCTGAAGCTTGGATTGGAAAAATTGGCAAATTTCATTTTTTAAAACTGGATCTGTTGGGGTCCCAAATTTTTTAAATGCTCTTCAAAGAAAAGTTGATATAGCTCAGTGGTAAACATGTTCCTGTCCCAACTTTTTTGGAACATGTAAGCATCAAGTTTGGAATAAACATACCTTTGCAAAACAAAAGTTCATGTGGTAAAATATCAAATTTCAAATTAATACAGATAAAACAGAACTATGTACAGACCAAACAGGCTCTCTGTTTTTATAAGCATTTCACATACTGTCCAAACTTTTGGATATGACATAAATGCATGAGCGGAGAACAAGACTTGTCTGATGTTACATTTACTTACACAGTAGACACTGAGCTTGAGCGAACCAGCTGTTTAGACTAAACAAAGAACACTGTATGCTCAAATGAGACATCATTCAAACGTCATTAACAAGTTGTTATTCAGTAGCAACATAACGACACTTTAATAAAGCTGTAAATAAGAACAAATCCAGGTAAAGGTCTTCAGTCAAACAAACAAAAACAGACTACCATGATCTCACAGAGGAATTGTCCATTTCTTTATTTACAGACCAATGCTCACATATTACCTACACTTTTAAAATAAATATCTCATAAACAACCAGTATTGTGTATGTTAGCACAGATTATCACCCCTGTGATTAATAGTTTTGACAAGGAGCCCAGGCATCTCGCTATCCTTACAAAAATAATTGTTTTCCTCTAGCACTTTTTGCGCACCCTGCAGTTAACCTTAGCTAGCTAGGTTACTATTTTGTGCTTTCGAGTTTGTAAAACGTGTATCTCAACATTAGCAGTAAATATGAGCGGGACGACGATTAACGTTAACCTAAAGGCTTTTTGCGTAGCCAAGTTCAGCGGTGATGCTAGCTAACTGGCTAGCCAGCCACGTAACCAACCTCAACACAATAATTAATACCGCTGCGTTGAGCTAAACTCGTCTGAAGTGAACGAATTCGCCAACTATAGTCGGCTAGCTTCGCTATTTAACCAGCACTTTAATGGAAGTGGACATGTCTTACCTTTGACAGGCAGCACCCCACCCCGCCAGTGCAGGAATGTTATGGCTCCATCTCAGTGGTGCGCTCCGTTACTTTAGTCTTTCCCATACGGGCTGTAGACTGAAGGGTGAGGCCGAGGCCAGAGGCGCTAGCAGGCTATGCTAACTGCGCGAGCCACAAAGATCCATCCTCTCACACCCAATGAACCCGCTTAATCTACATAGCTTAGCTTAATATGGCGCAGTAAGTTGGGCTAACATCGACAAAGAGACCAGGTTTGGTGTTTGCCTAAATAACGCTTTTTGAAATGTGTCGACGTATGAATATTTACAGTTTAAAGACACTTATTGATATGAGAAAACTGAGAGCGGGCCGTCTCCCTGAAACGCCAGCTAGCCCGAGTCACGTTGCTATGACAACAGGCGAGCTGCCAGCACCAGCGCGGTAAAGATGGAGCGCGCGTCCGTGTTTAGGTTTCCTACCTGCATTAAAACGGAGCTCCAGGTCAAAGCAACGCACCTTTTTCACACAGTTTTGCACTCTTTCGCTTCAGAAAAGTCAAAAGCAGTCCTGTGCGCAACCTGGAGAGAACACAGGTGGACGACTGTTGTCACTAGTGGCCGCTAGTGTTGGAAAGGACAAAGAAATAAATAGTTTTCCACAGGAGGGCGGCACAAGCACAAGTTTTGCAAAACGTATGGGCTTTATAAAATGACTTTAAAGGGGCACTCCATCGGTTTTTAACAATGTCTGCATAATTAAATCCTTAGGATGTGAACAAAGCAATTCAGAGTGGTTTGATGTGAAACACTCTGTTCTAGAGAAACTTTCAAGAGTCAGAATTGTTTACAGTGGTGGTGATAGGAACCAGACGTCCAACACTAAAAGTTCTCTCACAGACAGTTATTACATTAATTGTATTTGAAATACTGATGTCTGATGCGGGGCCTAATTAAAAAAGTATTTTAATCAATTTATTTTAATTAATTCGTGGTACCAGCAAGCAAATTTAAATTTTGTTTTGTTTTAGTTGTTACAACGTTGAAACGTAATTCCTCAGAAAGTTGTGAGTGAAATCTGGCAGCATTCCTGGTGACTCCCTTCTAGAATCATCATAAGTTCCATTACAGTGGCATGTTTTTTGGAATTTTGCTAAGTTGCAAATAGGTCATAACGCCTTATGGCGTTACTGAATAATGATGTTGTGATATTGTGAGAACGTCAGACCTAAACGTAAACAGCACCACCCTTTGACAAAGTTGTAGCAACGTTGTAAGAAATTAGACAACGTTGTGGCAATGTTGTGTGTTTGCTGGGGTGGAGGGATACATGAAGGGTGTTCTAAGGCAACATAGCCCCCAAAGAAAATTAGTTTTTTTTTCAGATTGACTATTATTTTAGCATCTTCAGAATTACACATAAAAACTCAGAAGACACGTGTAGATTCTGGTTTCTACCACCGTCACTGTAGTGATAAACAAATGAACCATTTGTTATGATGTCAAACCCGTTTGATGCAATATAGAACCCTATATATATAGGCATATTTGCTCCATAAGAAATATTTCTGCATATTTCATAGACTCATATTTTTTCTAGATAGATAGATAGGTAGATAGATGCAGGCTATGGTGTAAACCACCAACATAACATGCCCCTTTAAATCCGCCCTCAGTTGGTGGGCGTTCCTCCTGCTTCTCTACAGGCTGCATTGACACTAGTTACGCGGAAAAATATGAGTCACTGAAATATGCCGAAATATTTCCTCGCAGGGAATCACCAGGAACAGAAAGGACGAGTAAATTACATTTTGTGGTGTATTCGTGAAAAAGGCGAATGGAAGGTAGGCGGGAATTCGCATATTGTCCATCTACATAACGTCAGTCAACAAACAGCAATGGAGATGGAGCTAATCTAACCATTACTACTGGTAGCTACGCGATACCTCATTTTTAAAAGATTATCTTCGATAATCAGACGTGAAAATGTTAATTTTGATTAAATGTTAAATTTTATTTTATCAAAATAAAATGCGTCTGACGTTTCCTCTCGCACATTCCAGCAGCTTCCATCTACGGGGCTGTTTGTTGTTTTCTCTCTCAGTGTAGTCAGAGTGGTGGGCCTGGCTAGTGGGCTACATTTCTCATCTATTTAAAAAGAAAGCGCTTTTTTGTTACGTTTTTACCACAAAGTGTAGGCCTACGTTTAAGCTTAGTCTATAAATCTTAACTAATGCTCAGTTAGTTTCTTTATTCTGCTATCTGTTTGTTACGGTTCAAGAATTTTCTATGCTAGTTTGCTGACCTATGTTTATTTATTTTACAGAGCCCCGTTGAAAATCACCACAGATGGCGTTTATGTCCAGATTTTCACGGTCACGAAGCAACTCCAGGTCTCCGAGCAGAAGGGAGTCAGATAAAGGGTCACCTGTTCTAACCATTTCTGAACTTGAGCGCCTTCTTTACACGGGAAAAACAGCTTGTAATCATGCGGACGAGGTGTGGCCAAGGCTTTACATTGGTGACCAGTGAGTACTTCATAGCTGCTAGCTAGATATTATTACTAATACTTTTTTCGGGTGAATAGCATGAAGCTAAAAGGGTGTCATTTAAAGTTAAAATTAATTTCCTAATTAAATGGTTCAGATGTGAACAAAGGCATTCAGAGTGGTTTGATGTGAAATGCTTCATTCTAGAGAAACTTAAACAGTCAGAATTGATTACAGTGGTGTTGATAGGAACCAGACGTCTGAAGAGCTTAATGCCTCTTAAAGCTCTTTCACAGAAAGTTATTCCACGAAATGGCTATGAAAACTCTGCATTGTGCCTGAGACATTGTTTTCCAGTGGTTTTATGATAAAGTTTTGGTCTAGAATGTGATTTAAGTTACCTCAGATATTTAGACCTGTTGGGTTCCAAAGTCTGTTTGTGCTACCAGCTGTTTGGATTTGATGTGAAATGGACATAAGAAATTACTTATTTTACATTTTTCTTCATCATAGTATGGCAAGTAAGTGTGATATTAACCTATTAATGCCCATGTCATATTTAACATAATAGAAAATCCTAATTTAATACTGAATGAATGTAGGAATACATGTAAAGTATACACAATCAAAATACAATAAATCAAGCAGGTGCCCTTGGTATTAATCCAGTGTGCAAATATAAAAAAAAAACTTCATCACAAAATATTAGAGAAACAAAGTACTTCAAAATAGAGTTTTGCTCTGATTGAATGATGTAAATGTACCTGTAAAGGTACAACATGGTCCTTAAATGGGAATTCAGACAATTTTTCAAAAAATCAGCATAATTAAATCATTGAGATGCAAACAAAGTAATTCAGAGCATTCGCTGCACTCTCTTTGAAAATGTATATTGAGAAGCTTGCCGACAATGGTGTAATAGAGATAAAAAACATTTTGTATGGGGGATTATTTTGCCTTACGACATCCTGTGTGTACCAGAAGATAGTCTCAAAACTATTGTAAAACAATGCCTCGCTTCAGACACCATATTTAGAGCCAGTTTTATGTAAAAACATTCTGTGAGGGAGTTTTTAAAGGCATTAAATGCTTTCCCATCACTACCACTGTGAAAAATTCAGAATCACATTTACAGACATCAATTATTTGATTAACTAAATTTAACATTGAGTTAATATATTACTCATATTATTATTTGAATAAATTGTGTTTGTCTTACTACAATATAGTTACACATTATACTGCCTGCTTGTTTCAGCTGAAGGTACTAGTTATCTGTGGACATGCACTACTTTTCTTTGAGATATTCATCTATTTTAAACAAACAATCTTTCAGGGACATTGCGTCAGACCGACGAGAGCTTATAAAGCTCGGGATCACGCATATCCTCAACTGTGCGCAGAGCAAATGGCGAGGTGGGGCAGAATACTACGAAGGCATGAATATCACCTACCATGGCATTGAGGCCCATGATTCTCCATCTTTCGACATGAGTGTCAACTTCTACCCTGCCGCAGAGTTTATTCATAAAGCACTCAGCATGGGAGGTTTGTCATTCATACTAATAGTTTTGATCCTAAGCTAGTCAATACCACATTTGTGTTTATCAGCAGAAGAAGAGATATTTTAATAGGATTTGAGTTCAATTAAAAGTTAAAAATTAAAATCTTGTTTTGTGGAAAGAAAAATTTTTCTTTACATCTTGCCATGTTTTGTTCATTTCTTGACATTGAAACAAAAGGAAAAAAATTTGGAAAGTAAGACTCGACCCTCTATAATCAGAATCAAAAACAAATTTAAATGCATTTGGGGTCTGTAAGCCTGTTCGTGGCCTGCATTAACCTTTTAGTGTAAACTCTCCATTTAAAATGCGGTCTAGTCCAGGAAACCAGTCTTTAATTTTGTAACTATATAATTCAATTGTGGAATTATATGATTACATTGCAACAGTGCAGTCAATAGCATAACAAGAGCAAAGACACTTTAGTTGTTTTTTTTGTTTTTTTATTGCCAAAAAAGGATGATGGATCATCCAGCCCATCCAGAGAGAACAAGGCCACTTATGGTCTCCAGGACTCCTAGCTACAGAAGGCTGTGGTATCACTGGGAAAAGAGCTCACAATCTCCCAAAATGTTGTGACCAATACTAACACCTGACTTTAGACTTTAGAATTTAACTTGTCAGTAAGTTTGCTTGTGCTTGTAAAAATACTATATATTAGATAGAAAAAAAACATACAGTAAAACAAGAATTTCTTGCTTTCTAAAATGTGCTTGATATCTTGTGACCTAGTTTGAAGAACTAAACCAAAGTGGTTCCAGATTTTTGGTGCTTGATGTTTTCATCCATTTTATGAATTTATTCAATTTATTAAAAATCACCAGCACACCTTAATGTTGCATTAATTTCTAAACCAGGTTTTGGATGATAACTATGAACTACAACACTGGGCAAAGGTTAAACGAACACACTAGCCACGTTTACGTGTAGCCTAATAATATGTTAATAATCTGACTGATAGCTCAGAATAAAATATGTCCGATTGAGGCCATTCGAAATGCAATTTCTATCCGATTGATCAAGGTATACGGTAAATGATCTGCTAAATAGTAGAATAGAATAATAACTGTGTAAACTGCTGTATCTGATTCCATTCCCAATCAGAAAGTTTAGGTACGTTCTGCATCATAGCGAAATTTTATAAGTGTCCAGTTTATGTGTCTCAGACCACAATGTCTTCCTCTTGCCCTGCTTTAATAAGCACATGTGAAATACGTTTTCCTATGTCCAAAATTGTAAAGCAATTAAAAACACAAGCACTGCTTACTGCTGCTCGTCTCAGTCTGACTGGTCTCATGTGATGCTCGTTGTCCTGGCAACATCTACACTAAGTGGTACTCTATGCATGTGCGTAATTTCGGATCATATGACTTGAACTGTGTGCATGTAAATGGAAATTTCCATCAGATTGTTGAGCAGAGTGAGCATACAAACACCACAGTCTTAATATATAATTGGAATGACAAAAATCTTTGCATGTAGCTGACATATGTGAAATCACTGCCTATTATAGTAATCTTATTTGTTTTTATTGAAATATTTTTGTCAGTGCAGTAAATGCTTGCTGAAAAGATAAATAGTTTTGTATGTTCCATTTCCTACGGTGTCGAAACCTTTTGCACAGTACTGTGGAGTCAACTAATTTCTAATTAGTGGAGTGCTAATTTCATCTGGTGGTTAGTGCTTTCCTAGCATCATTTTTGCTTAAGGGGGATAAAAGTATGCCTATGAGGGTTAACTTAGGGCTAATATCTAAAACAGTTAATAAATTCAAGTGTTCTTTTGTTTACATTGTGTCTGTTTGGTGTTTGGTTTCCAGGAACGGTGTTGGTGCACTGTGCAGTGGGGGTGAGTCGCTCAGCCACTCTGGTACTCGCCTACCTTATGATTCGACAGAACATGACTTTAGTAGAGGCCATAAAGACTGTCAAAGACCACCGCGGAGTCATCCCCAACCGTGGCTTCCTCCGACAGCTCAGTGGCCTGGATAGTATTCTCCGCGCCAGCCGAAACACAACATAAAACCACTGGTAAAGTTTGAACTTCCACTCCGAAACCATTGCCTTGGCCAGTGTGTGATTTATAACAATGGTACAAGTGTAATACTTACAGTACAGTCATTCCCAATGTTGTCCTGTGATCAGTAGAAATGCCTTACTACATTAAGACCTCCTGACGTGTGCATACAGCCTTATCCAGTACTAAACTTTCACCCACTGAGCACTGCATGTCAGTTCATTTTTATTTTTCTTTGAGTGACAACCACAAAGGAGTCCCCCAAAGCAAAATAGAGTGACAGCTGTCCTGTGTGGGTTGAGTAGTATTAATGCTATAGCAGTGTATTTGAAAAGGGTCTGAATTTTCTCATTATCAAAGTAACATGCTGGAAGGTTTGAACTGTAATAATATCCAAAGATATACAAAGTATTAAAGAGTAAACAGTGTGGAACCACCACACTGGATGGACATAACTTCTCTATATGTTACAAAAGATTATAGTGCTTAAGAAGACTGACAATAAGCTGCTTATTCAGCTTTTAAAAATTGCACCTTTATTTTATGACCAGCGAAGTTAAAGGAATTCTCCAGCACTTTACCCAAATCAATATCTACTGCATCTGTAGCCTATGACTGACAGCCATGGACAAACATTTTGATGTCTTTCCTTTTACTGTTAAAACAACAGAAACCAGTTAAGTCTTAACATACCTATAACAGAAACCAGTGGGCAGTTGCTGAATTCCATCAGTTGTTTTTTGACACTTTCATGAATTCTCCAGTCAAAAGTCATTGGTACTAATACAACTGATTCATTGTTCGCAGCCAGGAAAAAAGCAGAAAACATATAATTGATGTTAAATTACACAAAAGCCTCAACAATTAAATATAATGTAAACAGTTTGTTTTTAGAACAGCTTCTGTTCCTTTTGGAGACTTGCTTTCAGTTTTTCAAAGAAATCTGAAAGGATAGTTTTTAACCGATCCAAAGTCTTAAGCCCTATTTGAGCTGGATTAGTTTTACTGTGGAAGGATGGACAGAAACACCTGTGCATTTGTATATATATATATATGAAGCAAAAGTGAAGCTTGATTTTCTCCAGTCTGTCAAAGCTTTAACTACTGTTTGTCTGATGGAAATGGTCTTGGTGGTCTGCCAAGTCTCATGCCTATCTCATCCTAAAACCTGCATTGTTAACATAATGTGTGTCATGGTAGTAGCTTTGAATTCATTATATACAGTCACATTCAAGTTCAACAAGTGCTTTAGAGTTAACAGGTTACCTGCTCATTTACTAAATACAGCGGAACATGTTGAAATTATTGTCCATGGAATTTGATGGCATGATACAGATGCAGCAGCTTGAGATTAGGTTTAAAAACACTGCCGTATTCCTTTAAGATACATTAAATTATGACATGACGTGTAATGACACGATTTAAACGTCATTTATGCAACTATCTTGGTGTCTTGCAGCTCTTAATGTAGCAGTAATGTGGCACCCTTTTTTACTGGGTGCATGCAATATGACACAGATCTGCAGCAACACTCTAACACTTATTGCTATATAGCAATGAAGTATCAGTTACTACATTCAGTTTGCTCTTGAAATCACCAAGAAATGTGATTAACAATGAATTTTATAATGTTTTATGTGTAATTGGTTTACAGTTAGATTTGTCCTACTGTTAAGTATTTAATGTTAAGCTAATTATCAGGCTACAAGTTTTACTTGTTTAGTATTTGTGTATTTCTTAAAGTCACCAAAACAAAAAAAGAAGTCTTCAATATGAAATAAATGTATTTAATAGCTTGGATTTTATTACAACTTTAGGAGCTGGGACCACAAAAAAACCCTGTATGTCAATAAGTGGAACTCTACTGCACACCAATTTGTGTCTTATGAATAGTTTCTCTGCACTCTTTAACATCTTAGAGAGAAACAGATTTCATAGACCCTGTTTACACCTGGTCGTTTCATGTGACTTGTATCTGGAGTGTAAATTGGCTCAGCTTTTAACCACATATAGTCACAGGTGGTAGTCAAACATGTCTCCTGTTAGCCAGATTTAAATCTGATTGTCTGTGTTTTTCCGTGTTTTCCTGGATCTATTCAAAAGATGTTTGTCGCTTTGAAAATCACTATTTTCATGGTGTTATTCATTTTCTTACACTTTTGTTTACAAGACGACAGCAGTTTACAATAATTAGTCTGCTGTATTGGTCATTAAAATCGTGGACCACTCATGTTTAGTCTGGTCATGTTGAGCAGTGTTCAATTCCATGGGCAACCAGGGTCCTCTTTTTGTGGGGTTTTTGCATGCTCTCACTGTGTCTGCTTGGGTTTCCTCAGGGTGCTCCGGTTTCCTCCTACAGTCCAAAGACATGCAGTCAGGCCTAATGGACGTGCTAAATTGCCTCTAGGTTTGAATGTGTGTCTGCCCTGCAGGGGAATGGCGACCTGTACAAGGTGTTTCCTGCCTTCTGCCTAATGACCACTGGGATAGGCTCCAGCAACCCCATTCTCAGACAGATAAACAGCTTGTATAATGTGTGTGTGTGTTTACAATCTGCCCAGTTATGTACAACAGTATAAGTGAATTGCTGCCCTCTTCAGGTTAAGACATTAAGGCACTCTTAACACTTTGAAAATGTACATGAAAAATCGACAACACAAATATTTTTTGATGATGTTGATATTATCGCTAATTTATGCCCTAGCTAAAACTAATGCTAATAATGTAGCGAGGCAGTGAATAATGACGAGGTAAAGACTAAACAAACTGCCACTTTATTTTATCTAGCTCAGGATGCTGAATGCTACTGAATGAAACTCACAGCTAGGGTGATAAAATGATAACAGTAATTATCACAATATAGAAATATAAGAAATGTTTGAAAAATGTTGGATATAATGCACCATTGTCATACTTCTGCATTCTAGTGACAGGCCTGTTGGCATTTTCTACTGCAAGGAAAGCGACACTACTCAGTTGTTACCACAAGAGTGCATACTACAGGGTTTTTCGGGGTGGGGGCGGTGGGGGGGGGGGGGGGGGGGTGGGGGGGGGTGTCAAGGAAATGAGTCGCCAAATATACTGGCAACATCTGAAACATGGAGTTATATATATCCCGAGTGGAGCAACCGATGATCTTTTCTGTGACCAAGTGTGAGTGACGAGATAAGTGGCGTAACTGTACTGACCTAGAGTGAACTCACCTCTTTCCTAACATCCTAATAAGCTTTAGCAGCATTAAATCTGGTCTGCTCCTCTCCTTGGTGTTACATTGCTCAGTCATATTTAACTATTAATGCATTCACAAGCAAAGAAAACAAAAGAAAGAAGTGGGTTCATGCAAGTTACAGCCCTGATTTAAACAAAAGTAAATGGAGGAAGCTCTGAGGCATTGGAAAGCGGAAGAATGCTAGTTTCCCAGTTTAGCTGTTTTTATCAGCTGGCTAACTTGAAGCAGCGCTCCGTCACTCACACAACATGGGAAATTGATGTTACTGTAGATCAAACAAGACAAAAAAGCGCCACTTTCAGTTTAAATGTACCTAAAAGGAGGACTTTATTTGTCTGGTTTCAGAGAATCAAACTGCAATTAATGCTTTTACACAGCAAGCATCAGATATTTTGCAGTTCTTCCACCCCTCAAACTATTATGACAGCATAGAGAAATCCAGATGTCAGCCAGTTGGTGTTTCAATACTGTGATATGCTCAACATGGATGTGCCAGGAGTGATGGCAGTAAGGCGCTGTGATCCATCGTTGAGCCAGCTAATGTTTGCTATTTGTATTAAGCTGATGTTGAGAAACTAAACAGTTTAGCACTCGTCACCAGACAGCTAAAAATGTTTTGTTTTCTTTCTTAAATTATGAATATTCCAAAAACTGCAGTTGTGCTTTTCCAGCTGATAAAAACAGATAACCAGAAACTTGGTTCCATTCTCCCATGACAGATTTGTGAAATGTTACGCTGTTTGGCTGCTGTTTGTCAAGTTTTAACCAAAAATGTTAAAACAGCAATTAACCACTCAGGAACAAAAATCAGCCTTCAAACTTGCAAGAAATGATGATTTGACATTTATCATGATATCGACTGATATGAAAATTTTTATTGTGATAAAATGTTTGGCCATATCAGTCAGCCCTACTCATGGCAAGAGCTGAACACATTGAGCAGTGATCCTGACGGTCCAGTGGCCATGTTTGGTTGGGGCAATATCTGCAGAACAACAGTAGTGTCACAGTATTCAAAGGGGTTCTGGTTGTTGAATGTCATTTGGAGAAACATATATTTACACTTGTGTAGCACTAAAAGAGTGAGACCTGAAGTGGTTTAAGTGAACAGATTTAAATCTGTTTAAAATGCACTTTGGCTGAATCTACACCTGCGTTTTTATGTGGATAATCGCTGTCCAGATATAATTCTGATTCTCAAGATGCATGAAACGACCAGGTGTAAACAAGGTCTAGATTAGTGAATATACTCCTTGTGTATACATATACGAACTTAGGTAAACAGTGAATCGGAGTGACAAATACCTCAAATGTGATGTTTTACCTTGTCAGTATTTGTAACATGTCACACTGTTAGTCATTCACTGGACGATGTGAATAGGCCTGGAAGTTTTGATAGTAAGTCATTAGAATTAGAACTGTGATGGTGAGCTGTATAGATCTCTTTTTTGAGGTGTCTTGTGAACAGTTGTGTAACATAGTTGTTTATGGTGTTGTGACAACAGGGACATATTTATGTATATACCATATGTACGAGCTCAACTGTATGAATTTAATGACGAAATAACCCAAGATTTCACTGGACAGCCCGCACAGTGTGATGAACTTGAGGTATAACATGAATCAAACTTGTCCATATACAGTATTATCTTAAAGAGTATCATGCAAAAGCAGCTGGGCGCTGTTTTAAAGGGTTACTAAAAGCCAGCATCATGTATTCCAGTCATACAATACTGCCTATGTTCCCTGTGATGGCACCTTCTGTGTAAAACCATTTGTCCTATTTATTGTCTTTTATTCTTATTTCATCGGCGTAACAGTGGAGCAGGATTTTGACCAATCTGAATGAATAATCCGTAGCATACCAGATTGTGTAAATAAAGAGTGAGAAAACAGAAAACTGTGGCAAACATCTAGAAGCTGTTTGTAAAAAAAAAGCGCAGCAATAGATTTTTAAGCGATCACTCTATGAATACAGAATGCTGCAGCCTTTCAGTGGGTTTATGATATGATTGCATTGGGTTCAAAATCTTGGTGATGTATGTAATCTGTCAGTACATATTATGTCAGTATTATATAAAGATGGATTTCATGTTCTGTGGTGTTCCTTTCTGTGCCTGACTGTGTCCTTCCATTCTCAAACACCCTTTCTATAGCTATACTTGAATTATTTTTGATGGATTTAATTTTTTATCACTTGTTCTATGGTAAATAAAAACAAGGATAAACTTGAGGTGTAAACTGTGTGTTATTTCAAATATGTGTTTTTACATTTTTTTTTTAATATTCTACACCAAAAACATTTAGTCCATTCAGCTTCAAAAGTTTGCCAGTAATGTGAATGTGGTCAAAATAACAAATGCTTAGAAATACTCAAAATTAATACTTAAATACTTAAGAATATGGTGCTTCAAGTAAAGAAAATGGTTCTAAATAGAACCATGAACACTCAACAAACCCTTTGCATGATGAAAGGGTTCTTTGCATAATTAATGGGGTCTTCAGATTGATTGAAAATGTCCATGAATGTGCTAAATACAGTTCTGTATAGAACCTTTTTGGAAAGTGTTCTATATAGCACCCAAAAGGGTCATTCTGTTGTTTCACGCTTAACACTGTAACAATAGAAGAGCCCCTTTTGGGTTCTATATCGAACCATCTACAGCACATTCTGCATCAGTCTGAAGAACCCTTTCATGATGCAAAGAACCCTTTAATCATGCAATTGGTCCTTTGAGAGTTCATAGTTCTATATAGAACCATTTTCTTTGCTTTGTTGAAGCACAATATTTCTTAAGAGTGTTGGGTAAGAGCTGACTGAAACTTTAAACCACAGTTAGTACTTGGACTTGATAAGTACTGAATGACCAGTGACAAGTACATTCATAATATAAGAATATTATTATAAAGTTCCAAGTAGAGTTGTACATTTAGCAAACCATGACCATTAGAGATATCAGTTCAGTCTAAGTGTCAATACAAAACAACAAATGCAATGTTTTTTGGCTGTTCTAGATTAGCTCTTTGGCTGTTCTAGACATAGATAAGCTTGAAACTTGTGAATGACATTAAGATATGCTTTACCTGGTATTTAGCAGTTTGGCAGTGACTCAGTATGGAGTGCTGGCTTAGAGCTGCTTTCGCTGTTTTCTGTTTCTAACAAATGAGTGTGAAGCCTATTGGTTGGATTACTATTCGTATTCACAATCGGTGACGTATCTAAGACTATCAGAAGGCCTAGGGCAGAACATTTCAGCAGACCAGACTGAGCACTCAATAGCGCTTGTTAGCAACGTACATGAACCAGTGCAGCTTTTGTAGCAGTTCAGTATTACAGCTTATCCAAACCAGTGCATTTATGTAAACAATTTAGCCAAAGAAAGCTCATTAGAACAGACTAGCTACTGGATTAGACATCATATCATATGTTCATTTCATTTTATTTACTATCTCTGGTCTGAGTACTGATGCAACGACATAGGTTGTTGAAAAAAGGAAAGTCTATGATGAAAAGTGTTTAAACCAAATGAGCAGAGGACTGTGCTTTTATCCCTCTTATCAATCTCAGAACTGATATGTCTCATCTGTTCAGATTGTGTGGCACATGTCAAAAGTGGAAATGTGCCAGAGACAAATCACTTCAAATTAATCATCAATGATGTTCTTTTACAGGCACACCAGGAGCTGTAGAAGTATGTCAGTCTGGAAAGTGTTACAAAACCATTTCTCAGGTTCTAATGATATCACAGAACCGCAGGGCCATTGTCTACACCTTGAGAACCACAGGAACCTTGGTGGATCTTCCCAGGAGTGGTCAGCCTGCCAAAACGTCCCTAAGTGCACAGAGGCAGATCATCCAAGAAGTTGCCAAATGTTCCTTGGAGAACATCCAAGGAGCTGCAGGTCTCTCTAGCCTCAGCTAAGGTCAGTGTTCCTGACTCCACAGGGCAAAAGCAGCATGCATGGAAAAGTAGCAAGATCAAGCAATATCAATTCTCACCTCGCATTTACAAAAAAAGCATTTGCAGAAACCTTAAGGTTCTATGCAGCTACATTTTTGATTCATCAAGGTACAAACAATATAAATGTTTCCTCAAAGGTACAGCAGTGGATTTAAGGCCCAATTGTAAACCTTAAAGAAGTTTTTTTCCAGGTGAAAGTACAGATTTGTACCTTTTCATAACCTAATGTTTTAAAACAGAACAATAAAATGAAAAGCCTGGAGACAAGACAGGGTGTGTGGAGTCAATACAACCAAGAAAATATATAAAGGTACTGGGATGTACCCTTGAGGGTACCACCCCAACGACAAGAAGGGCACTGCCCCAGTGACAGTTTGTAACATTTTAATGTTTTCATTCTGAGAGTGTAGCAAACAAAATAGGTCTGTTTTTCTGACATAAAGCAAATACTTCTACTAATTTCACAGTAGGAATTCGAGTACAGTGGCGGCAGCGGACCAGGATGTTTTGCTGCCTCAAAACCTTGTCAACCTATTATTGCAAGAACCATGTATTGTGTTCTGTATCAGAAAAGTCTTAAGGAGAGTGCCTGGTTGTCTGTCCATGAGCAGAACTTGAAACAATTGAGTTACAACCCCAATTCCAATGAAGTTGGGATGTTGTGTAAAACATAAATAAAAACAGAATACGATGATTTGCAAATCCTTTTCAACCTGTATTCAATTGAATACACTACAAAGACAAGATATTTAATGTTCAAACGGATAAACTTTATTGTTTTTTGCAAATATTCACTCATTTTGAATTTGATACCTGCAACACGTTCACACAAATTTTGACTACAACTTTTATGTGAAGGTCCTGGGTTCAGTTCTCTGGCTGAGCGGTCAGGGTCCCTTCTGGAGTTTGCATGTTCTCCTGGTGTCTACGTGGGTTTCCTCCCACAGGCCAAAGACATGCAGTCAGGCCAATTTGACATTCTACATTAACTCCTAGGTGTGAGTGTGTGTGTGTGGATATATATGTCTGTCTATCTGTCTGTCTGCCCTGCAATGGACTGGCAACCTGCCCAGGATGTATCCTGCCTTTTGCCCAGTGACTGCTTGGATAGGCTCCAGCTCCCCCTGCAACTCAGGAGGATAAGAGGTTTAAAAAATGTGTGTTTCAAGCTCAGGCAAGTGAGTTTAAATATAATGAGCATGATGTATTAAATTAAAAATTAAATTAAAATGATGTGTGTTTTCTAGTTCCCAGAAGTCTTTAGGTCTTCTCTGAAGGCCTAGTTGGCCTTCAGGGTTTCCTCTGTTAAAAGAGGGAGCATGTTTTCTTCTTTCCAGGATATACGTCTGTTATTCTCAACCACTGGATGGCAGTATTAGAAAAACATTGTGCTTTTCATTCTGGCTATACTAGTTTCCAAACTCCAGTCCTAAAGTTCACCTGTGTGGTTTAGCTCTTTTCCATGCCTGAGTTGCATAATCAAGTCCATCAAGTCCTTCAAGAGCTGCATTTGGAGTCTTAAAGCAGGAATATATTAAGACAGGTAGAGTTAAGAGAAGCTGAAATGTATTATATGAAACAAAATAGCACTGACAGTTATGTCCAGAGTGAGCTAACTATTATGGCAACTTTGTAGAATTTCTGTTTTTGCTTATTTTGTTCCTTGATTAAAATGTGTATATCACTTTTGCCTTTCGGTTCACCTGTGTTTTGCTGTTATTCTGTTAATGTAATGTATTTTACTCATTTGGAGATTATGTACATCAGGGGTCATCAACTCGTGCTATGTTTCATCACTTGGAAATTCAAACCCACTAAGCCTGGTAATTAATATATAAGTTTAATCAGTCACCGGACTGTGCTGGGCACTGGCCTCTGGGATCACAAAATACACATTTGAGGTGAATTATATCAATTTATATCAATTATATCACTTGTCTCAACTTGTCGTTTTTTTTCTTGGCATAATAACCATCATCTTAAAACACTTAATGTATGTATATATCTGGAAGTCTTTGCTATATATATATATATATATATATATATATATATATATATATACACATCCCCAATTCCAATGCAGTTGGGACGTTCAGTAAAACATAAATACTGTTGGTACAAGTGGATCAGACACAGCAGTGCTGCTGGAGTTTTGAAACATCTCAGTGTCACCACTGGACTGAGAATAGTCCACCAACCAAAGATATCCAACCAACAGCATTTTGTGACCAATGATGAAGGACTGGAGGATGACCAGATGAGCTATCATCTTTGACTTTACATCTTCAAGGTGGACCAACAATGTAGGAGTGCCTAACAGAGTGGACTGTAAGTGGACACTGTGTTTAAAACTCCAGCAGCACTGCTGTGTCTGAGAAGAGGGTAAAAGAATGTGCTGCATAGATCTTGCCATTTATGCTGAAGTTATAAGGAGTGTTTTAGCCTGGCCTGCTTTTTAAATTAAGTGTAATACAAGGCAGCCAACCAGAACAGATCTTATTTACATATGTCCATCTTAAAGGCACAGTAACAAAAACAGTGTGCTTAAGGGATAAACAGAGGTTGGAAAATGATCCCGTAAAATTAATTATGACAGTTTTAGCTACATAAACCAGACATTAACATTAAGAAAGAGAAAAAAGAAAAAGTAGTTAGTTAGCTAGTTACTTATTTGGTTACTTACTTACTTAGTTAATTAGTTTTCTGTAGAGGATGTTTCAACTTAACAATACAAACTTTGACCTTACAATACTTTTGCACAAGACTGTAGTATCTTTTTTGAAAGTCATAATAATAAATGTTGTATATAAGCTTTATTTTGGTATTTTGAGATGTTTTATTCAGTATTTCCCAAATATTTGTATAGGAACATTAAGAGGCTCTTATATTGTAAATACATACATGATCTATTTATAGTCATTTCTTGATCTGCACACAACATTTGAAATATAAGGCATTCTGGGTACTGAATTGTATTGAGTCATTACAGCTCTGTTTGTCCATCTGAACACATCTGAAAAGTCATGATTTTTTAAAGGGTTCTATGAAGTAGTGGAAATCTGTGGAGTTCTGGAGTACTAGCATTACTTGTCATGCAAGACCACTTGTCAGTTCTCGGCAGAGGATATTACTTAGAATCGATTTTTGTTTAATTCTCGTCCGCACATCCTCTTTCCAGATAAACAATGCTTGACATCACATCCATTTTTGCCACAGGAACACAAATAATTCTGTGTTGATTTAGATTTCTGTGGAAAGTTTTGTTCCTCCTAAATTTGGTGATCCTGTTTAATTTTAGTGATCCTGTTTAATTTCATTGTTTGTCATGAGAAACTTAGAATTGTGTCATTATTTCTTGTTAAAGTTGACTAGAATGATTAACCTCAAATGATCTAACAGCTTAAAGGATTCTGATGTTCTGTAGTTTGAAGGTAATATTTTTTACTTTGTTTTTGTATTAACACTCCATATTCACCTTACTCCTGCCCCCAATAATGCTTTGAGTGACTTATGGACAGACTTTCCAGGGAACTTTCCAGTGTTAACAGACAATATTCCTAACATCATAGAAAGGTTTGAATAAATAAAAATATAATCTTTTTGTGAGAGAAACACTTTAGTCAGAACAGTCCAATTATACCAAATTGCTTACATTAATAAAATGTTTTCATTTCAGCTTTTTAACTGAGAGCCAGGTGCTCCTCATGTTTCACCGTGTTACTGTTATCGTCAAGCTTTTATTATTGTAGCATTAGCCTGTTAGCCGGTTAACTTGTCACCTCAGCCCACTGTAGTGAAGGCAGAATATGTGCGTTTATAAAGAAAATATGAGACATAAACCAGTTAAAGCAAGTTTGTTAGAAGCAGAACCCCTAAAATGACAATGACAAAATGACATGCTGTTGTAACACGTGCAGAATGTGGCTTGGCATTGTTATGCTGAAATAAGCAGGGACATCCCTGAAAAAGACGCTGCTTAAATGGCAGCATATGCTACTCCAAAACCTGTATGTACCTTTCAGCATTAATGGTGCTTTCACAGATGTGCAAGTTACCCATGCCATGGGCACTACTACACCCCCATACCATCAGAGATGCTGGCTTTTGAACTTTGCGCTGATAACAATCCGGACAATCCTTTTCCTCTTTGGCCTGGAGGACACAACGTCCATGATTTACAAAAAAATTTTAAATGTGGATCATCAGACCACAGGACACTTTTCCACTTTGTGTCAGTTCACCTCAGATGAGCTCGGGCCCAGAGAAGCCAGCGGCGTTTCTGGGTGGCGTTGATATGTGGCTTTCGCTTTGCATGGCAAAACTTTTAACTTGCACTTGTAAATGGAGCGACGAACTGCGTTCACTGACAATGGTTTTCTGAAGTGTTCCTGAGCCCATGTGGTAATATCCATTATAGAATGAAGTCAGTTTTAATGCATTGCTGCCTGACGGATCGAAGGTCACGGGCATTCAATGTTGGTTTTCTGCCTTGCCGCTTACTTGCAGAGATTTCTGGAGATTCTCTGAATCTTTTGATGATATTATGGACTGTAGATGATGAAATCCCCAAATTGCATGTTGAGAAACGTTCTTAAACTGTTGGACTATTTGCTCACGTAGTTGTTCACAAAGTGGTGAACCTCGCCCCATCCTCGCTTGTGAACAACTGAGCCTTTCAGGGATGCTCCCTTTATACCCAATCATGACACTCACCTGTTTCCAATTAACCTGGTCACCTGTGGAATGTTCCAAACAGGTGTTTTATGAGAATTCCTCAACTTTCCCAGTCTTTTGTTGCCCCTGTCCTAACTTCTTTGGAACGTGTTGCAGGCATCACATTCAAAATGAGTGAATATTTCCAAAAAACAATAATGTTTATCTGTTTGAACATCAAATATTTTGTCTTTGTAGTGTATTCAATTGAATATAGGTTGAAAAGGATTTGCAAATCATCGTATTCTGTTTTTATTTATGTTTTACACAACGTCCCAACTTCATTGGAATTGGGGATGTAGCTTAGAGGCTCCATAAACCAGTGATGTTCAACTAGTTCATGTTGGTCTAGTGCTGGTTTAGCTGATCACACGGCATGGCCATGCTGGATGACAAGTATCTTATTATGTCAAAACATTGATTTAATATTTCGAAATTATTTATTATTTTCCAGAATCATGACTTACTATCCTGTAAGTTATCCTGGTCTGCTAGCATGATCATGCTGAGTGACCAGCTTAGACCAGCATAGAATATACTAGTGTTTTTCAACAGGGTTGTTGACTTCCTATGTTCCTATGTAAAAATAATAATGACATATATTTTGTAATAGTAACTTATTATGTCAAAATAAACTAATTAGATTGGTTTGATAACTGTCAATAATGGATAATGCCAACGTAGAATTTTAAAATCTCAATAAAAATTGTATTATTTTTGGAATACTATGTCAGCGTTTTGAGAAAATAAGCTATTGTTTCGCAATTCTAAGCCAATTTTGCTTATTGCTGCCAGAAAACAAGTAGAGGAGCAGAGGAGATTTATCTCCCCGACCTCTACCTTTATTGTCTTCCTTATAAAAGTCCTTTAACTTAAAAACTTTATCATTTGAAAGTATTTTAGAACTCGTTCCCATCTAAGTTTGCTCAAAAGCATAACATTGACTACTTGCTTTGTGAGCTCGAACTGCTAGCCAATCCGCTCTGCGGTTGAGGAAAATCCAGCCAATCGTCGTGCAGGAGGCGGGACTAGTCGCCATAGGGTATCCACGGTAACTCAGCCAGCCAGTTGACACGGCAGTATAGCAAATTAGCGGTGGCATCAACAGGCTGAGCCGACGTGACATGCTCGGTCTCTTAGGTCTCTCAGATGCCAAAGGAGGCTTGTTGAGTGGAGACAAATACAAAACCACTGCCTTCACTGTAGAATGCCTTACTCTGGAGGATATCTGAAGTCTGTGGCCGTGAATATAGACCAGCTTCATCAAATTCAGCGATAATGGTGAGCGTTTCGAAGTCATACAGCCTAACATGCATGGCGGTGAATGCGGTGGTCTCTAATAGTTTACTTGTCGACTCGAATGAGCGATGCATTAACTCCAGCCTGATTATGGTAGTCTTATGTTAAATCTACCAGAGCCAGAGGTGGGTGGTAACTGGTCCAGTCAACAACTTTACATGTACATAAGTCAGACTTGGGCAAATTTTGATGTGCACTGCTTAGTGTTTTCAAATGACAGTATATACAAAAGTATATATGTGAGGAAAGGGCTGCTGCTTTTTTATTTCACTTGTAGTTCACAGTCCTCAGTGCCTGAGTGTAAGTTAATGCCTAATGATGCTGGATGCAAGTTCTGCTGCTGTTCTATTTGGCCTTCAGTACTTCGGTACTCAGTATAACCTGTTTTGCTTTTATTTCTACTTGAGACATGCTTTCTTTGAGGTAACAAATACTGGAGTATGGTTTTTGGCTCTACATACTTAAAAAGATGGTTCTTCAAGAGTTCTTTAGTAAAGAAAGTGGTTCTTTATAGAATCATGAACACTCAAGAACCATTTCATGCTTAAATGTCAAGCCTGGTGAGATGGTTCTTTAGATTGATGGAGAATGCCTTGTATATGGTTCTGTAATTTAAAGATGATTCTGAAAGGGTTCTTTAGTAAAGTCAATGGTTCTATCTAGACCAATTTCATGATTAAATTGTTCTTTGCATGGTGAAATGTTAAATATGGTCCTATATAGAGCCCTTTTGAAAATGATTCTACACCCTTAAAACCTCATGATTCATTAGTAAAATTAGTGGTTCTTTGTAGAAGCATTTTATGAATATATGGTTCTTTACATGGTGAAAGGTTTATTTAGACTTATGGAGAATGTGTTAAATGTGGTTCTATATAGATCCCTCTTGAAAATGGTTCCACACCCTTAAAAAGATGGTTCGTCAAGGAGTTTGTCATGAAAGTCTGTGGTTTCATATAGAACAGTTTCATGAAGAAATGCTTCTTTGCGTGTTGAAATGCTTCTTCAGATTGATGTGGAATGTGTTGTATATGGTTCTGTATAGCACCAAAAAAGGGTTCTTCTATTGTTATGATGTCAACTTTGTCAAATTACTTTTTGGTGCTACATAGAACCATATACAACACATTCTTGGTCAGTCTGAAGAACCACTTTGCCATGCAATGAATTATTTCATCATATAGATGTTTCTTTGAGTGTCCATGGTTCTATATAGAACTATCTATAGAATCTATATAGAACCCTTGGAGAACGTTTAAGAGTGTGTGTGTATATATATATATATATATATATATATATATATATATATATATATATATATATATATATATATATATCACCCAAAGCCTGATATCATCACTATAGAAGAACGCTATTTGGTGGTGTATGAAAGCTTTTTGAAAAGCTTCTATACAGAACACTTTCTCCAATAATCTGAAGAACCATTTCACCATTTAAGCATGAAATGGTTCTATGTAGATCAAGGTTCTAAATAGAGCCATTGCCTTTGCTATAGAACCCACCAGTTTGGTGACAGTCTCGTGGCACGCTGTGAATGAAATCGGTTCTAGCTCTGTCTATTTGGCAGAGATTTTTCAGTTTACATCCTAAACGCCTCAAAATACAGACCACAGCTGTGTTCATACATTTGCTGATCTGTATTATTACACTGTTAACATGGCAGGGATCTGAAAGGTGTGTGTTCTTTGCCTTTTTCAGGGCACCTCAACATTCAGGGGTTGATACGCTTTGAGTGCACTATGCCTTCAGTAGCCTTCCAGGATCTGTTCTTGAACATCTACATGGTCATCTTCGGCACCGGAATATCCGTCTTCATTTTGAGTCTGATCGTTTGCTGCTGCTTCATAAGGTATCGTAACAGTAAGCGGCCGATCGCATGTCCTCACTACATCTCGGGTTTTGTCAGATCTGGAGCAACACAACGAGCCCAAGACCACAGATATTTCACAGCACAGTCACTAACATTTCTGTTCTGTAGTGAGGAGTGAGTCGTTCTGTACTCCCTCCTCCACTTGACAAACTCTTGTCATTTGAGTAATGCTTTTGATGGACAGCAAGCCCAGGGCAGAGAGGACTTCCTCTGGCCTGAAGTACTTCCTGTCTCAAACAATTCATGAGCAGATCATATCATCCCTCTTTTTGTTCCTGGTGCTATTTTTAGCATTCTAGCCCCCCCCCCCGTCTATTCCCCTTGACATTTGTTGACCAAATCAATGCACAGGAACAGAAAAAAGCGCCTGTGTGTCTGAAATCAATGGTCTGTTTTTCTTGAAACAGATCAATACAGTTTATAAGATTAGCTTTCTATGAAACTTTAGTTACAGTACTTGTGTTGCCAACAAAATGAGAGATAGGGACGGTAACCTTTGTACACATGCTTGAAACCACTCTTTTATGATTATCAGTGCTTTAAACTTGTCTTTAATTATATGAAATTTCATTGTCATTTTTGTCTTTTTTTGGATAATCCAAAATAAATGAATTTCTAGATAAAATGATGAAAAGCAGAAAAAAAATGTCGATTTTCAGGTTTTCAGAACAAAATCCAAACCATGAATATTAAACATTCAAAATAATGGAATTGTCTTATCACAGATTCAGCCCAAAGTTGCCGCTCTTTGCCTTTTTCTAACATCTTTAGCCAAGTGGGTTCAAAGTCTGTCAAGATGTGATTGAAGGTTTCTTCCCAAAGCTGAACTGAATACCTCATGGTTAAAGATGTTATAAAGGCAAAGAGGGGCTCCTTCAGGCTGAATCTGAGATGAGACAGTTCTGTTATTTTGAATGTTAATACTCATGGTTTGGATTTTGTTCTGAAAACTTAAAAATTGACATCTGTGACACAAGACTATAATGATACATTTATGAAAATTGCTTCCCGCAAATGTTTTCAATCTTTTGACCAGGTAGATTGCAGGACTAGGTGCTAGTTTGCATTTCTGTGCAGTGGTTTGGCCTTAATTTGTCTAATTATATGCCTGTTCTCTGCTTTCCCGTCTTCATGATTCATTGTGTTGCTGCATCCTTCCAGTAAATTGCGACACCAAGCCCACTGCGAGAGCTTTGGCTACAAAGTGGTAAGTGGGAGATTTCAGACACTAGAACAGCCTGTACTGTGTTTGTTACATGACAGGATGAAGTAACGTGAATAAACTCCCCAAAGTGTCCCTTTATTTCTTACAGGTTGTATTCCAAGGTGAAACAAAGCAGCTGAATATTGTGGGGGTAAATGTCTTTTGAACTTGTATATGATAACAGATCACATTTGTTTGGGCTGCTCACTTTACATTTCAAGTTTCCGACCTCATCCTGCTTCCTTCTTCCATTTCAGCAAACATGCGCTGTATGTTTGGAGGACTACAGGATAAAAGATGAGCTTGGGATGTTGCCATGTCAACATGGATTTCACAAAAGGTACTTTGCAGAGATCACTGAAAGGAAGATGTGAAATACACTAGTGGCATTGAGGGCACCAGACTCGTTAGAGCCTTCTTTCTGAAATGCATAGTCAATGAACACTCAGGGGAAGACTTAGCATAAATGCCACTGTAAAGCATCTAATGTTGTCTAGTGACAGTCTTAGTACACTGCATCAGTTGTGCAATTCTTATGGTGGTCTTTCTTGTGCCTGTGCTACAGGTGTCTGGTGAAGTGGCTGGAGGTGCGCTGCGTGTGTCCCATGTGCAACAAACCACTTGCTGCCCCTGCGGAGCAGCTTGCCAGCATACTGGATGAGCTGGTGTGAATACCTGCCATGACCATTTGCTTTAACAGACTACGGTTTTGCAAGGGGGCATTCTTAGCCTTTTTTTTTTTTTTTTTTTTTTTTTTTTTTTTAAAAGAGGCCAACATGACACTGCAGTTCTGAAATGATCAGCAGACGTTCAGAGCTAGCTGGAAAAACACAACTGTTGCATCTATTGGTTTAGACGTACTGTTCTGAGACAATTGAGTTCACGTTCTTATGCATGTAAGCTGGGTTGGCTTTTGACCTGAACATGTTAAAGACAGAAAGCTGGCATTTTGAGTTGCTGTAAGTACTATATTTAAATTCAAACCAATTTTTTCCCCAGCTAGCTTTCTCAAACCCAGGACAATGACTGCATATCAACTGTGTTCCAGTTTTGTGAGAAAGCCCACTGAATTTTATTATTAGGTTTAAAGAGCAGAATTTAGTTTCCATGAGATCACAGGTTTGTTCTACTTGTCTGTGCTGAACAGAATAACACTGCACTAACGTTAATATCTGGGGGGGGTTTGTTGGTTAGTTTCTTGAATTGCAAACTGTCAAACACCGAGAATTTGATTTGCCCAAAAAAAAAAAAACCAAACAAAAACAAACAAACACACATCTTGCTACAACTACTGCAGAATCTCTAAAGTGCAGTGCTGTTAACACTGTTCATGTTGCTCCCTACTGGATAATGGGAAGAACTGCAATAGCACTCAATCACATCTGAAATCAAGGTTTAATAACATTTGTTCCCAGAAAACTCAGAATAGGAATGATGTTTTGTGGTTTAAAGGCTTTGAGAATATTAAACCACTTGAAGAAATATACTGTGATCAATTTAAAGACAGTCATACAAAATAATCTCGTATAAGGAATCTTGTTCCAACTTTAATCTTTACTTTGTTAAATGTACTTGCTGTTAATGCATAAAATGATGCCATGATACATGGAACAAGTATTTCTTAAGAAGAGAAATTGCTTAGAAAATAAAAAAAAAAAATTAAAAAAAAAGGTGGGGGAACCAAAAGAATGCAAGTGATCAGAGCGGTCAGGCGACAGCCATCTTTAAAGCTGGCCACAGTCAGCGATGAGGATCTTGGCAGAGCATTTGCCGCTGCTGCTTCCTTTCTTTTCAACATTCTGGACGACGTCAATACCATCAACGACTTTCCCAAACACAACGTGCTTGCCATCGAGCCTGTTTGTGGACAAGAGACAGATTCCAATTTGCAGACAAGCATAACTTCTCAAATGGTCGCCATTAGGCAAATGTATATCAACAAGTATGTTCATAAGAAAAAAATGCAAGCAAGACTGAAGATGTTGCACAGTCCCAGCTTTCTGTGAGGTCCACTGATCTGAAAACAACATTCAGCTTTATGTCCACTCCATGATGCATTTTGAAAGCGGGGGAAAAAAAAAAAAAAAAAAAAAAAAAACAACACACAACAACACTGCAGTGGAATCCTTACCAAGCAGTATCAGCAGTGCAGATGAAGAACTGGGATCCATTGGTGTTGGGTCCTGCATTGGCCATGGACAGAGTGCCCATCCCCATGTGCTTCAGGGTGAAGTTCTCATCAGCGAACTTCTCACCATAGATGGACTTGCCACCAGTCCCGTTGTGGTTTGTGAAGTCACCTCCCTAACATGCAGAGAGTTAAAGGAGCAGAGCTAGTCAAGCCAGGCAAGCCCACTAAATCAATAACAACGGAGACAAATATAATTCTCACTTCAACAGCTCACCTGGCACATGAATTTAGGGATGACTCTGTGGAAGCCAGAACCCTTGTAGCCAAAACCCTTCTCCCCGGTGCACAGGGCTCGGAAGTTCTCTGTTTAAAAAGCCCAAAGGAGTCAGTACAACCCAAAACATTCATTTGAAAGGTTTTACTTTGTTACCATGAGAGTAGAAAGTGACTGACTGATACCTACCAGCAGTCTTTGGGACCACATCAGCTCTCAGCTGCCTCAGCAGAAAAAAAAAACATTAAATGATCAATAACAAAATCATGAGTCTTGACTACAAAGCACTAACATTCCGTTAGCCTTAAAGGAGAATTCTACCACTTTTCAAAAATTCTACGTACTAAATTGATTAAAATGTAAACCAAGTCATTCAGATTAGTTTGAAATAATTCTCGGTTCTAGAAACACAGGAGGTAGAAATATTCACATTGTGGTGATGGGAACCAAATGCCTGAAGAGTTTAATGCCTCAAAGCTCACACAAAATAGTTATGAATATGCTACCTGATACACTGTTTTATAATAATTGTGAAGTTTTGGCCCAAAACATTTTATCTGGATCCATACGTGACAAAGGACATGCAGCATATTGTATCAACGTTACATACAGAAACCGAGAAGACATGTAGGTCCACAGGTGGTTTTGGATAATAAATAAAACTGCTGTGGACATGGCGACGTCTGGTTCCTATCACCACAACAGTGATCAAATCTGAGTCGCTACAATCAAACCGCTGTGGACGACTGTACATCGCAACAATGGAATTATGCAAACACTTTGAAAAATCGGTTACAGTTCCTTTTAACGTGAAATGTACATTTACACCTGGGGTAAATCGATTATGATCAGTACTTATTTACTACATTAGAATTAGCATAATTTGGGGATTACTCATTAGAAACTCAGAAACGGATGGACTCGCCAAAGGTTTGGAAGTAATAACTATCGAGTTTATTCTGTGCCAAAACGTTTGAGAGAAGATCCTGATGTTTGAGGGAGGAATGTTCCGAGGACATGTCGAGGACAGCGGTGCTCTGAGCGCAGCTAATTAACTTGAACGCACCTGTCAGCAAGAAGTTTGCAGGTAACCGCCTCGGATTTGCTCAACTAACCGCTCTGGTTTCATTCAAAACTTGAAAATCTGCACACTCTCCCCTTTCAGAACTCGCACATGCGCGCAACTCATTTCTGCTCTCTGTTCAGCGCGCGCTCAACTTTCACGTGTATTCGCGGTAAAATGTCTGAACGTTTGTGTCAAAACTCCAGCCAATCAGAACCGCCGAGGGGCGGGTCCTGTCAGCGCACCAATCAGGGTGCCTTTTCTTAAGCAGCTTTATGCCAAGTTGTCGAGGTTCGTTCGTGGCTGTGGTGTCCAGACGGCTAAGTGCGCTTGTAGCCTCAACATTAGCTGGACGGTTTGTAGCTTTCTAGTAACCAATGATTAGAAATGATTTTTTAAATTTATGACTATTACTGATAACGTTTTAATCTAACATTGGTAGCTAGGGTAACTGTTTCCTACTAAAGGCTTAACGCTATCTAACTTCAAATAAATAGCTACAATTAATCAACTAAGCTAACGTTAGCAAGGTCTTTTGACTGTAGTCTTAACTCCTGTAGCTCGTCTTCATAGGGTCATCTTGTTAATCCTGTATATTTATCTTGTATAATGGCATCATCAAAAAACACTGCCGTGCAGTTTTATATGGACAAAACTCTTAAGTGAGTAACACGGTTCCTCCCATTTTTGTTTATTAGACATAATACTGTAGTTCTTTTCTAAGGCATATTAAGACGATAAAGCGGCTTAAGAAAAGGCGCCCTGATTGGTGCGCTGACAGGACCCGCCCCTCGGCGGCTCTGATTGGCTGGAGTTTTGACACAAACGTTCAAACCCTTTACCGCGAGCCCACGTGAAATTCGAGCGCGTGCTGTGGAGCTGAGAGCAGAAATGAGTTGCGCGCACGTGCGAGTTCTGAAAGGGGAGAGTGTGCAGATTTTCAAGTTTTGAATGAAACCAGAGCGGTTAGTTGAGCAAATCCGAGGCGGTTACCTGCAAACTTCGTGCTGACAGGTGCGTTCAAGTTCATTAGCTGCGCTCAGAGCGCCGCTGTCCTCAACATGTCCTCGGAACATTCCTCCCTCAAACGTTTTGGCACAGAATAAACTCCATGAACAACGTAGAGATTAACGTTGAGCCAACAGGGTTCATCACTGGTCAGCCTGATACGAAATGTCAGGTCGATATGACTCGGGTTGCCAGCACATACGCTCTGAGTCAGTTACACATCTGCCGCTGTTGGTGACCAACCTGCAACGCAAAAGTTACGTTCGCCGTTTAAGGTGGAACGGAAAAGTCGAATAAGAATCCAGCTTCGTCCTCGTAAAATCGTTGCAGTTAGGTATCCTCAATGAGAAAGCTAACACTAAAGATACAGCACCATTTCGAACTGCTCGCAGACAGAAGACTTAACTACGAGGATGAAGCTCGATTCTCATTCGAATTTTCCCTTCCACCTTAAGTGGCGCAGCAGTTAGTCACCATTTAAGGTGGAACGGCAAATTCGAATAAGAATAAAGCTTTGACCTCGGAAGTCAGTTGCGGTTATGTTTGGGGCACTTTAAAATGGTGCCCCCTCATTGAAGATCTAACCCGAGTTTTACCATTAAAAGGCAATAATAAATAAGTCTTTCATTTAAAGTATGGCAAGTTAAGATGAGGCACTGCAGACGCTAATCGTGGTAAATCGTCTTCGGCTTACTGAACTCCAGGATCTCATGGCAATTCAAAATGGCATCTTGCGCTATGAAAAAAATGAAGATGGCGTCCATGGCGTCCATAATAGGGAAAAAAGTGCACAAAACTGCACTTGAAGGCTATGAAATGGCATTGTAGTAATTAAAAGGGGGCATGTGATCACTTAATTAAACCATAAGTGGCAACCACAAAGATGTTTGGTCCCCAAGCTGGGGTAGGAGCAGGTTTCATAGGGATGGGGGGGCTCCGGGGACTTCACGTTCACACCAGGCAAGTGAACCTCATTATGCAATCACAACCGGCACCACAGCCGGGCGAAGCCAGAGCTTCAGGTGATTTTAAAACCCAATGTTTTATGTAATTGAATGTCCCCCTTACTGCACAAATGACTATACTAAGCGTTATATGCACGCTTGCAAAGCTGTTTCTCTGTTTAAAAATGCCAAACACTAATTTCCCAGCACGTTTTACTTTTACCGTTCCACCGTAAATTCAGAATGTAACCGCCGCAGGCGCCATAATGCAACCACCGCACCATTTAAGGTGGAAAGGAAAATCTGAATAAGAAACAAGCTTTGAGTGGAAATCCAGCATCTCGTTGTAGCACCCAATTGATCAGCATCTTCAGATACCATCCGTACCAGTAAAACATCCTTCCAGGTATTTCAACGCCTTAACGGCTAAGTTAGCTAGTTAGCTAACTTAGACCGTTACCTTTGAGCATGTTCGGCAAGGACCGCTGGAAATAATCGCTCACCTCCATCACAATCCGTCCTGCACTCTTGCCATCGATGGTGATGTCAAAGAAAACTTTTGGGTTGCCCATTTCGGTTTACAGAGGTCTTCTGTTCTCTATATTAAACGTAGACTGCGAGTTACACCCTACAAGATGCCGCAGCTCATCGGCAGACTGCACAGCAGCGAAAAACGAGATATAGAAGTAAGACGGAAGCCTTTTTTTCCCTATTTGAACCTATGAAGAGGAGGGAACGCTGAGTGACTCTTGGCTCGTCCAATCAGACACCTCAGAGCTGCATAAGTTATGACGTAGCTCCAAAAGCGGGCGAATCCTCCAGGTCAGCAAAGTTCGGAAGGAGTGCCGATGATTGTCAGCTGGATCGACCAATTGTGGTTGGTATACATGACGACACTGAATTCCGGCCAATGAGCTGAGAGCAAATAGAGTAGGCGGGCCCCCATATTCGCGCCGTCAGTGATGTCCATCATGGCGTGAGGGCGTGGCGCGTGGATTAAATTCGCCATTATGGCACGGCCGTGAAACGGGCACGAACGGTGTTTATTTACAAAAGGAGGTTTTATAAGCAGACTTATGTGAGACACCGATACTTGCTCATTGTCTTTGAAGTTAGTTGATGTATTCTTGAGCACCGTTCCCTCCAATATCACCTCAAATCAGTGCAGCTACTTAGCTGGTAATGCTAATGTAAATAGGCACCTAAATATCAACCGTTCTCGAACAGGTACCACATTTCACAACCTAGCTTCGTGAAAAACTGTTTTTTTTTCAGGTTTTACACTGATGAGCCATCACATAAAAACCACTCATGTTTCTACACTCATTGTCCCTTTATTAGATCTTCTTACCATATAACAAATTACCCTAGTTATACAGCTACTCTATAACGCCCATTTCTCTGCACACTTTGTTTCACCCCTTTTACTGTTTTTCAGTAGTCAGGTCCACCAGAGAGCAGGCCTTATTTGGGTGGTGAATCATTCTCAGTACTGCAGTGACACTAATGTGGTGGTGCGCTAGTGTACGTTGTGCTAGTATGAAGGGATAAGACACAGCAGTGCTGCTAGTTTTTAAACTCCACTCATACCAGCATAACACACTAACACCACTATGATATCAGTATCACTGCAGTGCTGATCCACCACCCAGGGGTCCTGAGCCTTGAATAACAGTGTCAAAGGGCACCAACAAAGTACAGATGGACTACAGTCTGTATACAGTCTTGCATAATTACAAAGTGTACCTATATGGTAAATGGAGCTGATAAAACACAGTGAATACAAGAAGGGTACAAGAAGGTGGATTTAACGTTACGGCTGATCCGCGTATGTTGGTGTGTTGGGCTGGTCAGGACTTGGCAAATAATGCAAACGAAACATGATGGGGCTTAAGTCTTTACTTAAAAAACATAATGGAAATATTTCACATCTTTAGAAAAAAACAAAATGATTTCAATTTTACAAGTTTAATTCAATCGTTAGAACTTAAAGATTCACCTACACATGACAAACATCTTTTTTTGAACAGTTTGATTAACAAGTAAGTGTGACTTGGTGCTGGTCTCAAGGAAGTCTCTCAGCTCTCGTATTGAAAACCTTCTTAGTCACAGATCTGATGGGAAATGAACTGCTTTTTTTTTTCTTTTTAACAAATCCATAAACTTTTGCTAGATAACACACGTAAGAGAGATGCATACAGGTCCACCAATTAATTTTATAATTATTATAATAACAATAATTATATAATCAAAGATAAAATTATATGATACACAAATGTCTTCAAAAACAATTGCACATCCAATAACTCCTGACACTCCCTGGATTGTTATGATACAAACTGCACATAGCTGACCGTGTCCAGAGAGCGGTCATAAATAATAAAATAAGACGAGACAGGAAACGGGGTGGTAGGCTGTTCTCCTCTCCATCCGTTCTCTTTTGCAACCCAACCGAAAGGGACAGCGTGGAACAAGGGCGTGTCTGACTACATGAAGGTCTGTCATAGTGTTTAAAGTGTGGGTGTATGTACGCTCGTGGATTTTAATATCATGGGGTAGAGAGAGTCTTCACATCTGTAACAATAATAGTCCTATATCTGTACATATTTTCAACACTGCTCCCCAAGTGTTCCTCGTCAGTAACAAGAGTGGGTATTGCCGTTAGACCATACTGTCGAGAGGCCTTTGCTGCAAACACGAACGATGCAGATGTGACAGACGAGACGTCGCACTGGGAAAGTTTAGGACCTGAATGCACTCTTTTCAGAGTCGCATGTAGCGAGCTTGTGGGTGTGCATGTATATATGTGTGTGTGTGTGTGAGTGAGAGAAATACCCTGTCTGAAATGTGCTGCTTGTGCTCTGTGAGACCTCATTCATTTATTTCTTTTTTTGGACTCTGTTATCCATCATTTCCTCCACTTAATTAAAATCTCTTGCATATCCAGTAAGCAGCTAAAAACAATGCCAGTGAATGAGAATGAAGGCTTATTGAACAGAAAGTGATCATTATCAAGACTTTAGTTTTTGACAGAACTGCGATCAGCACAGTAATATTGTGTCAACAGGGTAGGAAGACAAAGTTGTTTAACTGGAGGGGAGGGGTAGGTGGTGGTGGTGGGGGGTGGGCAGGGAGTGGAGTGGATGGACGTGTGCCAGAAAGATACTGGGTGTAACTAGGTGTGTGCGCATATGTGCTTCTTGTATTCAATGATCGAATCACTGCATTTATCTTGCGTAAACATATTCTCAAGGATCGTAAGCTTTCCTCAAATGTACAGTAGCTGCAGGATAAACACAAGACAGAGCCTTTCCCCCCTGACGAGTTTGGCAAAGTTGTTTGAATAAATGTACAGTACATTACCTTGATGCTACAGCAAGATATGCTTCATGATTGCATCTCTACACAAGGTGAAGGACAAGAGCATGCAGGCTGCAAACTGGCATCTTCTAACACAAAGTACAAATGGACTTTTGGACTTCAAGTCAAGTACAAGTTTGTGAGATCAAGTAATGGTGAGGACCTGTAGGATAGGGCGCTAGCTTAGTGGTGGATTTCTTTTCTTCCTTTACTTTCTTTTTTTTCTCTTTTTAAACCTTTTGAGGTAAGGCGTGTCTGTGTCTTGTGTTTGCAAGGTCCATTGGCATTCCCAGCTTTTACTCGCATTCAGCTTACAACAGAGACAAGAACTAATTTGGCTTCTCCCCCATCTCTCTCTATAAAGAGCTTGTAGCTTAATCGAAATTCAGTCCTTCTTTGTACGAACAAATTCAGGATTTGAAAGAACGTCAGTACTACTTCACACTCGGTTTAAACGTGATTAAGAACAAACAACGAAGGGCAAATTCTGTAATGGCTTCCTCCCCCTTCTGATGCAATATAATTTACACCAAGCACAAGTCTGACAGATGAGTTGCTTTTCTACAAATGATTTCTGCAGGAGCTGGAAATATGAAAGGGACGCTTCCAAATTAAAATAATAATAAAAAAAAACAAAACAAAACAAAAAAAAAAAACTGACATACTTCAGAGGCAGACTAACAATGTTGAAGTCGCATTAAAATATCTTCTGCATCTTCCTTGCTGTAAGAATGACTGAAACTCAGTCTCCAAGGAACATGGCAGGTAAAAGAATTAGACTCGAACATCTGTGAGGATTCCTAGCCCTGACGCCCAAACCTGCTCATAGCGTGCTGAGTGTATTTAGGCCAGGGAAGAGTACGTTTTTTTAGGACGGTGTGGCTAAGCTTTAGGTGGTGAGGGAAATGTGAGTGGGCTCAGTTGCTCTCGAACAGTGAGAGCAGGTCATCGTTGCTGTTGTTGGGCAGGTCAGGAGGACCCAAGTAGGACAGCAGCTCATCCGGGTTCGTTAGCTCTGGGAGCAGCTGGAGGAAGAAAGAAGAGAAGCCACTGGGATCAACAGCCATAAAAACCCAAGAGTGCCCCACATACTGTCACTTAAAAAAAGAATGGAAACCACTTTGTATGGAGACCACTTAGGGGAAAATTCTAGTGTTTTTCTCCTAACAACCTCCCCAGTTTTTAAAGTGCTTTAAAGCTGTGTTGGTTATTTTTTTTAATCCATGTAAAACCTGATAAGGAAAATGCATGTAATAGAACAATTTGCCTGGAATTATTTTACTGCTCTGAATTTATTTGAATACTGTAGATATAATTTCTATAAGATAATGTGTTCTACACGTTCCTTACATTCAGGCTGAGGAACACGGCAATTGAGGCTAATATAGACCATATATTGACCATCATAAGCCTAAAGACCTAAAGAGAAGACTTTCTGGAGAAACACTATCCATATGGTCGCAAGGAGTGGGAACTGACTTGATGGTACTTAAGTAGTAACTGGCTATCAAGCGAATATATAAATAATTATATGTTGTGTTTTTTAATTAAAGTGTACACAACTCTTCATTTCTGTGATCTGTGGAAGATAATTTTTGTGGAGTGCCACAAAAACGTTTTTTTTGGGATTTTTTTTTTTAGAAAAATGTTTGCATTTTCCTTGAGTGATCTCAAAAAGAAATAACTGTGACACTTAAAAGACTTACATCAAGAGCAGGCTCTGCTACATCCCCCGGCCCTCCGGGGCCGCCCAGCCCGAAGCTGTCTGTGTGCAGCCGTGGATTCTGTGTGGAGTTGCGCGAATGCATGGGTCCTCCAGGGCCACCCAGGTTGGAACTACCGTGGAGAGCTTGATGCTGCTGCTGCTGCTGTTGCTGCTGGAGAGGGTTGTGGGATGGGTCCATGCGACTGGAGTGAGGCATCTGCAATTTTAAATAAAGCACAGAGACAGAGGAAAAGAGGGTGAAAAGGTGACTGAAACACTGAATACACAGATCAAAGGCAGAACATCTACCAGTGCTTTTTGGAGTCTCCTGCTTAGACAATGGGTGAGTAGGCAAGTATGGTTGAAAAGGCAGCTGTTAGTGACAGGATGAATGAAGCAGCCAGGCCATGCTATCACCTGCAGAGCCTGTCAAGAGGTTCTTACACTCATATGCAGCATGCCGGGCAAACTGAAATGGAGATGCTATAAAATTACTCCTGAAGGATGACATTCAGGCAACCGCTACTGCAGAAAAGCAGTATATAGTAAGTTAATATAACTACAAATTAATTTCATCCCTAGAGAGATCAATTAACTAGGGCTGAAAGGTTAATAGTCTTAACATTGAAATCTCAATTTAAAAAAGAGTTGCAATTTGTGTTATAGTCTTCATTTTCAACAATATTGCCTTAGCAGGTTTAAATTTGGAAAATTTAACTTAACAACAGCTTGAACCGCCTGTAGACCATCAGAAGCGACCAAACACCCAGGTCTTGTGACAACACAACCTCAACTCAGTGATTCTAGTCCCAGACTAGAAAAAGTGGATATTGTCTTCATGATCCAAAAAAAAGGATGCTAATATTTATATTTATAATATTTATAGAACACACACATTTTTAAATTGTCACAATACTGGTCCAAAAAAATTGTAATCATTGTGATATTTTACTCAAATTGTTCAGCTCTACACTAAATCCAGTGTTTTGGTAAGCTCTTAACCTGAACTGACCCATTTCCATGCATAATAGGGTGTCAATACTGAATTATTCATAACAGTATATCAATACAGTGACAATGCATCACAACGCAGTATGACTTTGTACAGATGGCTGATCAAATCTATTAATTACTGATTATGCCATCTAATGCAACTGTTTGAACACCAAAGGTCAAAATCTCACACCAGCATGTTTAATATCATGCGACCCCCAGCTGCAAGCTTCGCATATCACATTAGTAGCTAATACATAATAAAATATTTTTATTCACTGAAATATCATGAAAACCAAATCGTGAACACAAGATCATGAATCAAGTTTAACTGTGAGCTGAGTGTATCCTTACATCCCTAATTATGCACGATGTTATTCACAAATGCTGAAGACATTTTACCTGTCCAGACATGGGGTGCCCCACAGGTTTCTCAGGTGTCAAGAGCCCACTGGGCAAGTCAGCCTGGTAGGAGAGGGGTGGAGGCCCCGATGCAAACTCCCCCAGGGTTGGGGTGCCGGGGCCGTTGGGAAACTCTGACAAGCCTGGCTGGTTAGAATATCCTGAACCAGCTGAGAGATGAGGGGAGTAAAAAAGAAAAAAGTCAAGGTCAGCATTATAATTTGTGCCAGCATTCAAAACTGAATTAATCTAAACAAGTAAGATGTGTCCAAGAACCAGTTTGTTTGTTAATTGTACTGCTCATCTTACAGACTTTCAAAGCAAAGTCTAAGCCAGAGTTCCTCGAATTTGTATCATGACTCCAGTTTCCGGTACTGGATTTTGTAATTACTGGTAGGTGTGACATTTCAACAGTTCAGTTCACAACCAGTGATTACAAAATTGAGGACTGGAAACGGAATTCAAGATCTACATTTGAAAACCAGTGGTCTAAGTAACACTAGATCACCAAAATAATCAGATGTTCTACCTTGGCTGGGGTAATCAGGTGTGCTGCTGCTGCCACCTTGTGGTAGGGATTGGTAGGGAGAGGAGGCCGGGCCAAGGGCTGCAATCATCTCCATGACGCTGGGGAGGATCATGTGACTGGGGCTGAGGGTGCGACAGCGCTTCAAGGCTGGACCGTCTGGATCCTCTTTAATGTGCAAGTCTGGCTTCACAGGGACCGGCTTCCAGCTGCACACTGGATCAATGGTGATCTCTTCATAGTCCGAACTAGAAGGGAGATTCAGATGGCCAAAAGACGCCACTGAGAAACTCTTTTTCCGAACGCATGCGTTTTCTTATAAAATGATTATGCGCTACTCTACAGTACAGTCTTTTACCACGTTTTGCTATGAACTTGAGGCTACATAAATAACGTAACTGGTTATCACAGAAACTTACTTCTGGATATAGATGAGAATGCCCAGCATATACTGATCCACTTCAAGCCCCTCCAGAAGAGCGGTTTTACTGCAAAAACAAGAAATACATGTAGGTTGTTAATATACATGCTTGACTATGTGATTAAAAATAAAAGGAAGTCACTTAAACTTGACATATAAATGATACTTAAAAGATAAATCAACTTGTTTAGACTCTTTCTAAGCATAAGGTCAAAGGATAAAAAAACTAGTCAGAACAGAACAAAGTTCTTACTTGCACACAGGACAGCGCCAAGTTCCTCTCTCACAGTTAAGCTGCAGGTAAGACTCCAGATCAAAACACTGTGAAGGAAATCGGCACAGACGGCACTTTTACTACCAACGCATTACATTACGTTAGGCATACAATTACCGATTTAATTGAAAGTGAGTTACCCCTGTTCAAATTTTCAGGAAGAGTTCTCAATACAAGAATCACTAGCCATATTAGTGCTTTGTTTGCTTGGATTACACCGGGATAAACACACATTAGTTCCTAATGGCGTAAGAATATTTCTTCGACACTCTCAAGATTAAAAAAATAATATCTTTATAAATAAAATGATTTTGAATTTGATATTGTATCATCCAGCAGTTAATGCTATTAAACAGGAAACTATTAAATTCCTGTCCTCACCTGTATGTGTCTGCAGTCGTGGCCCCGTGCTGGAAGCTGGATGCGGCGGAAGGTGATCGGACACTTAAGAGAGACCTTGATGGCTGTCTGCTCCACACCATCCTCACCGTTCAGGCCAGGGGTTCCTGGAATGGTCCCGCTGCTGAAGTTCCTTTTGACTGAGAGCAGAACAGCAATACATAAGATGAATTACAGCACAGGATGCAGAGTACTGCAGATGAAGAACAGATAGTAGCAAATGCAGGGAGATTGAAGATGCAGTGGTAGAGCTGGAACTTACTTTTGGTGACACAGTGCTCGGCAGGCAGGAGCCTCTTCTTCATCAGGCCCTGCAGCACAGAGCGCACCGAGGGCCGGTGGACCAGCTGGAGCACAAACAGATGAGACTAGAGAGAGGAGAGAAAAAAATATACATTTATAAGCCACATAAACAGCATTTTATACAACATTCTCTACAACAGGGGTGATTCATTCCAGTCCTATCCCAAGTGTGAAGAAACAGTTTGGTGATTTCCTTGCTCAAACACATCTGATTCAACCCATCAGTAATTGAGCTCATTAGCTGGTGTGGCAGACCAAGTCAATCAGCACAGTGTGCTGGACTCCATCCCACCAAGACGAGAATTTACGACCAATTCCAGGTCCAATTTTCACAAAGCATCACAGCATTTACATTGTCTGTCTAAGAGATCATCCCAGAGAAAATCAGTGATTTCTGTGTTATGATCTTCTCCATGTAGACAGCCCTCTACACAGAGAGGCCCAATCCCATTTCACCCCTGTCCATACCACATAGCCCTTATCCCTTCATTTTGCACATTCACACCTAGGGGTGGGGTGTCCAATTTTTGTTTGGATAGATGGCAGGGCAAAGTGTTAGGGCTACAAACAGAGGTTTTTCAGAGGCACATTAGAGGCAGGTTTGGGGGGGGACAAGAAACAAGACACAAGAAATGTTTTTTCTCTGTTAAAAAATAACAATAATCACCAAATAATAAATAAGTGATAACTGCATCCCAGCTTTGAAGGCATAGGAGACCTTAAACGTAACTAATGCCCAGCAATGACGTTCCTGAACTTTAACCTCTTCTGCAGATTGGCAGGATCGCCTACAGAGCACAACTAGTTGCCTGTTAATTAAGCAATGTTCTTTTTATTTGAGGGTCCCACTTCGTAGGGAACAATTCCAACCACAGCCCCTTGTTACTCGGTTCCAATGGGAAGGTAGCACTGGAAAGGGGCAGGCGTAAAAATAAGAAAAGTATAGGTAAAAGTAAGGGACTTTAGGTTGCAAACCATTCCATGTCCTCTACATGACTGCTGATACTGATATCACTTTACTATGGAAGCTTGCTACTGCACAACTAACAGAAAGGCACTACACCACGGTTCTACCAAAGTTTCTAGCCAATCCAAACGTAGGTGTGATGCAAATCTGAGCAGTATGTGGAACTTGGTAATGGCATGTTAAAAAAGTACTAAAACAACAAAACCACACAGATACATTTTCACAAAGAAACCACTTACGCAGCAGCAGGCAGTGACTGTGATCTGGATGGTGTTGCGGCCTGGCTGGCACACGTGTTTCAGGTAGAGGGGCTTGTGGGAGGTCTTGTTGTCACCGCGCTCGATGGTAAGGGGCGTGGCATTCACGCTAACCTGCACAGAGGCTGGCCAGTTAGTGTTCATCTGCCGGTCCTCATGATGGTAGCACTTAAACTGCAACTCCAGGTCTGGTCTAGAGAAACGAGCAAGAAATATGTACACATTAGTGTTGAATGATGATGTGAAAGTCTCTATTTTTAATTGGGTTAAACTTTGCGATATGAATTTCAAATGCTGTATTAGGCTGAGAATGTCACAATGGGAATCACCTCATCATGAGTGTCTTGTAGACAGAGTCACGCAGCTGGAAGACGTGATTGCTGACAGCCAAGTTGTGTTCCAGCCGGAAGGGCTCCAGCACCACTCCATCTCGAACAGGGAAGGTCAGCCGTAGGTCATCGCTGGGGTTCCCTACAATCAGAAACAGAGAGGCAGAGTTATAGTGTGGGCAAAAAACACTTTAAAGAACTGAACAGTGTTAATATGCCACATTGCTATATGGCTATGTTATATTTCATCCACGGTTGGCCACAGGGGGATTGTATTATCTTTTTCATAAAACACATTTTTTGGTTTTCAAACAAAGATGGATTTCTCATTTGCAAACAGAGGAACAGAAAAGGCGGCACTTGATATATTTGTCAAAGTTTGTACCAGTCAAAATAGCCTGAGGTAACCTGGCATGCATGATCTTCATACAACATAACACGCTGTTCTGTAGAACCACGTTTAGTACTATGCCTTGTTTATCTCAAATGAAACGGTGCAAAGTGTGTCTTAATACAGTGCCATACAGATTACATTAAGGCTGCACTGCAAAGGACTATATTGTTTGCTCTTGAGCCAACATGACATGGTACCTGTAGGGGGCTGCATTGAGTTGATGTTGGGCTTGACGTCAGGGAGGAAGGGAGACTTCACGTCCTGGCCGGGGGACATGTAGGGCGGCATGGAGCTGCCTGGGGTCATGGGAGGAGTGGGGTTTCCTGGGAGGGGAGAGCTGGGATATCCAGGCATCGCTCTTCCAGGCTAAAAGGCACGCAAGCATTACACATCCGCTGCATCTTTGAGGCCACCAGCTAGCACAATTACTCAGAGTCAAAGAACCATTTCACCCAAAATCCCTACTGAATGCTTACAATGAATGAAAGCTTTTAAGGGTCAGATCTGCCTTGTGCAAACACAATTAAGTTAGCCAGAAGTATGTTTAAGTAAAGGGCTGCTTTAAATTAGTTTTGACTGAGCATGGGCTCCCGGTAACAAAGTCCAATCACAGTGCTCCTGAAATGGTAAAATATTAACCGGCTTCAAAGAGCCAAGTCACTTGGAGCTTTCAGCAGCCAAGAGAAAAAAGGGGAGAGAGAGAGAGAGAGTGAGAGAGAGAGCAAGCGAGAGAGAGAGCGCGAGAGAAAAGACACTAACCCCGTTCACAGCTGCTTGGTTAAAGGTGTTGTAGCCTCCGCCTCCCGCCACTCCTGAAGCCAGACTGCCGTGACTATTGCCCTGCCCATTGAATTGCTCTGCCTGATAAACAAATAAAGCATCTCAATGTCATTCTATCAATATGATACTTTATTGAAAGTGTAAAATAGACAGAGGACAAGGTGCACATGGCTTTTGTTAACAAGCTCTCTACTTTTGTTTTTATATGTGCTAAACATCTTGCTAGCAACTCCAATTCTAAATCATCACCCATGGCTGTTCTGTTATACAAAGCCCTATGCAGAGAAGCTACAGTGGCATGTGTTAATAATGTCCATGACTGCAATTAAACGCTTGCAACTCCTTCTTCAAACTGTTATTAAAAGGGGGATTTTAGTGCACCCGTAGAGCAGAGGCTTTATTTCTGCATTCTTACGTGTAACGCCTACACACACTGCAGACTGATCTTTTACTGTAAGTGACATTTACAAGATCTTTTCAGACGTAGAATTCAATTCACTGTGGCAGCAGCAAGTATCAGATTCCAGGGTCTCACTCTCACAAAGCAGCAGCTTGTTTGCCACAAAAAACAGAACCAAGAACCTGCTAACCACGAAATCTGATAATGCTAGCATGCCACGCCGTCAAAAGCCACTTGTAAAGATTCTACACGAGAATCAACTCAGGAATGAGTCCTCATAGTAATCATTCAGAAAGCATCAACAAGGATGTTCAAGGGTCTCAAGCATCAGACATTAACTGGGGCTGCTGGTTTGAGGTTTCACCTTGTAGTATTGGCCTGGGTTTCCTGGTCCTGCAGGATACTGGCCCATGTTGGCCTGCTGGAGCGGCATTCTGTGGCCTGTGTAGGAGGGCGAAGGAGCCGAGCGCTGTGGGCCAGGGCCGTGGTACTGTATGGGCTGACCGGGGTACGGTCCCGCAGCCCCCATCCCAGAGCCATACTGCTGCCCTGGAAATCCCTGTGAGAGCAAAGAGAGGATCACAAGACTGAACTTCTGAAGCCTGGACAAGAGTTCACGTTTCAAAGACTTTGGGTGTGGGAAATGTTTCAATACGACATCTTACTTTGAGTGAAATGTACACCAACAGCACAACTGCTGATAAAAATGGAAGACCCAGTTTCTAGCATAACATCTTATGATTTTATGCTAGAAACAATTACCAAAATCAAGTTGTCTTTTTTTCCTCTCTGACTTCCCACTCTTACCTTGGTCACATGTATTTCGCAACACACAAAATGCAAAGCTCTAGTGTTACTGTGGCTGAAGTCCTGAGGATCTGTGTGAGCAATTCCAAGCTATGTGAATGGGAGGAATATCTGGAATCAGTTCTGATGACTAAGATTGCCTTACAGTGTTTTCACATATAGTTTGTTTTCAAAGAACAGAACAGAGTTCTGTTAAAGTGAACCTGGAAGGGGACCAACTGCAAATGGCCTCAGTTCTCTTTGTGTTCACAATGTAAGTGAACTCTAAAGAGGACTCCGTTTTCTTTCTGTTCCTTTGAGATCTCAGACCTCTCCATTAGAACTCGGACCCCTTTTGCATCTTATCACTTTAATATGTCAGCGCTGCTGTCTGTCTCAGATCAAGGACAGACTTTATCCTGAGTAGAACCGTATAAATGATCCTTAGTCTGTTTTACGTGCTGAAGTTGCTGAAGACTATGGCTATGTGTATGGTGAGCCTCAAGGTCTTTACCATAAAGGAAAGCTAAACCGGACTGGGGCCGTTTTGTTTTCATAATGCACAAATTATGCGATCCAAAAAACTAACTACAAATGAACCGAACTGAGACCACCTCTCGTTTTTGGGGCTGTTTAGAGGGGTCTGAGTTTGTTTGCCATGTTCACATATGCCAAAGAAACCATGATTCACTTCAGCTGATGAAATGGCCTAAGTGTGAAAACACCCTTAAAACAGGGAAGAATCTAAATCAGGATCAGGACTAATCCAGTTGTTCCCATACCTGGTTCCACTCTGCATTTAGTTTTCCCTGCCCCAGGGAAACAAACTCACTTCAACTCAGCAAGGGCTTATTAATTAGCTGATAAGTTCGCTCAGGTGTATGAGCGCAGGGTAACACCAAAATATGCAGGGAAATGGAACTACAGGACCAGGATTTGGAACCACTGCTGTAGTTTATTAGAAGTAAGAACATTTATTGTGACTGTAATAAAAGACTGATTACAAATGATAACCCACAGCTAAAAGTGAAAGACAGTACTAACCTCAGAGTTGTAGGGGCGTTTCAATCCCTGCTGATGTCGTGGAGGGGGTCCTTGCTGGCCCCCCGGGTAGCCCGAGTGCTGGGGTAGCCGTTGCCCCTGTGAGGTGTACATGGGTCCCATGGAGGGGGGTCTGGAGCCCACCATGCTGGAGGGGGCCATGCCGGGTGGGCCACGGGGTCCAGTGTGGGACAGGAACTGGGTGTTGTATGAGGAAGCGCCACCCATCTGTGCAGCAAAGGGAAAAAAAAAAACCAACAAAACACGGCCCCACGCCCATCAGACCAAGCAGGCTTGAACAATGGCTGGAGACATGCCTGCTGCCAGCAGCCAGAGATGACAAGCTCTGGGCACAGAAAGGAAAGCAGCAACTAGGTCACCAGCATGAACAATCAAATCTGCCCTCGCCACTGTGGTTATGATGTGGCGTCTAATACTGGACAGTGAGTATGTAAAGTCTGCTGTCACAATCAGACTGGAAGAAAAGGCAAAGGGAAACTTTTATACTAATTAAAACCATGTTTCTGGAATTGTACCGCTGCAACCTGTCTTGTGCCAGCAGGGGGCGAACTGAATGCTTTAAGACAGGTTAAATGAACCTCTTCACACAATGGCACACTAGATTTCAATTGCAGTGTATTCACCACGAAAAAGAAATTTGAGCTGAAATCAGCACCCTTCAATCAACTGTAATCTGCCAGATGACACGTGTACTAAAATGTATCAGGATGCTTTTGTTTCCCTGCCTCAGCTCATTATAAAAGTATCACCATAAGGGCCTGAGTGTCAATCGCTTTTATGCATCCTCTGAGGTCAATTGTAAGCAAGCATATCTGTTAACAGCTACGCAAACAGGAGACGCCACTTACAGGACCATAATTCATCTCTTGGTTTTGCTTCTCTTGTATCGCGGCGACGGCTGCCGTGGCGGTAGCTGTTGCTGTAGCGGCAGCGGCAGCCACAGCAGCGGCGGCAGCAGCCTGGGTGAAGTCAGTGGGGGGGCGGACTCCGTGAGGCGGCATCCCAAGGGAGCCACCGCCATTATTGGGGTAACTAAAGCAGAAAGAGAGACAGTCATTCATGACATCTAACGGCTTCTCTCGTTCAACAGAACAGGAGAATAGCGCTGGACATGCTGAAGAACATGGCCAGAGGCGGTGTGACACATTTCGGAGATGAACATGATGTGAACGTAGCTGATTATGCGTGTTGCTATGCGGCGTAGTAGAAAGCCTGATCGTTGCTGTGTCTCATGGAGCGGGAGCAAAATGAAATGTTCCGAGTCAGTGATTCAAAAGATTTATTGCTATGCAAATCACTCCTGGGGGAAAGACAACACTGGTGCGTATGAGCTTGTGTGTGTGCACATTTCTGAATGTGTGTGTGGGTGGGCTAGTGAGTCAGTGCAGGGGCGGGACTCCCTCTTTGACATACACTTAGCTAAGAGCACGCTCAGCCCCCGCATAATGACGCTGGACCAATGCTCTGACGTCAACCCCACTCCCTGAACACTAGGAGCCTAAACATAGTCATAGCCATACAAACACAGCATATCTGACCCAATCATTAATGCCACCACAGTGGGCTCCTCTTACCTGCCACCATACGCAGGCCCGGTTGGGTAGCCCCCGCTGGGCCGGCCATACATGCCCTGCTGCATGTAGCCCTTGTTGGGCTCAGGATAGCCCTGCTGCCCCATGAACTGGGGGGAGTTCATGCCAGGGCTGCTGCCAGGCAACATGTGACCTCCAGCCGAGTTACCTCCTGGGCCCATGGGAGCGCCAAAAACCTGAGAAATCAGACAGAGAGAGATTGTAATTACTGAGTGATCAAACAAGAGATGGTTCTTAATGTATTTTAAAGCAATAGCTTTAGCACCTTCAGCAGACTATGCTGGACATATTTATGGATAAAACCAACAAGCAGCAATCTAACAAAAGCAACAGTAAAGTCTGAGGCTTAAGTTTCACACAAGAGCCTCCACTGTAACAAGCTGTACGAACAAGAACAACAGTTCAAGTGATAAAAATAATGCTACTGAAAGTAATAAATGACAATACTTTGTCATGTCATACAGCAACATGCACTGCCTTTCAACTGGAAATTCCATTCCAGTTATTATTTTAGCAAATGATGCAAATGTGATTACTCACCGTTAACTACACCAGGGAATGCAATTAATCATGATTATATTAATAGTTTTAACTGTGTGTTTATTCTTTCTTAATTCAAGCTGAAAGTTCAGTTTGTGATTAACACTTTGCTGCCCCCTTTGGTGCAAAAGGAAACTGTCCTAGACATTCTTAACACAAAATTGTGAAATGTAATTTAACACAATAAAAGTTTGGATAATTTTGTCCCAGTTTATCGATTGTTCAAATCGTCCCTGCGTATAAACAATCCTATACAAACAATATAATAATATTTATTCTTGTAGTCTTACTAACTCTTAAAGATGTTGATGGGGCCAGGCTTACCTGGCTGGGTGAAGGACTGGTAACCCCCCACACTGTGGTTACCACAGAGAGGGAGCCGGGGGGCTGGTTGGTGCCTTGCTGCCAGGACGCTGGGTCATAGGGGTAAGAGCCGTCACTGCAGGAAGAGACAGCCAAACAAGGATGCCAGGATTAGGACCAGAGAGGAAGAGAAAGAAAGACTACCCTTTCACACTTTTTCTTCCCTTTGTAATGTTCACTCTGTTCCCTCTTGACTGTGTGACCGGGCAGGTGGCAAATGCTTGATTCACCTACAGTGGTGCTGATCACACTGCGGAATCCAAAGCTGGTTTGAAATGACATGCTGGGATTTTTTATGTTCATGTCTTTGTGTGATACTGACATATGGTGTTAACGGAGTGAGAGTGAGAGAGAGAGAGCGCGCAAGTGTATATAGGAGAGTCTTTGTGTGACTTGAATGTGCCACAGCCACATGCTCTAGAGGTGCTCGGCACAATGTTTCCATGGCGACTACAGTCACTTAGAGACAGGAAAGAGTAGCGATGCCAAGGGAAGGGGGGGTGAGAGTGTAAGTGTTCGTGCTCGAGAGTGTGTGTGTGTGTGTGTGTGTGTGTGTGTGTGTGTGTGTTAAGAGTACCTACTGTTTTCTGTATAACTGGATCAAACCAGATTGGTCCTATTTAATCTTTCCAAAATTAGCCAAACTACATTAGACGCAGCTCTGAATCAAAGTGGAGGAAAATACAGCTGGTAAAAATTAGCAGCGTGTGATTACACACGGTGCATGTTGCTACCGTCTGATACACACAATATTAATACTGTGACTTAATGCTGCTACTAACAAGCCTTCCAAAAAACAGAGATGCTGAAAGCCTTCCAATTAAGTTCACCACAGAGGTTCAGCGCCATTACTATTTGGCAAACGCACAGAGCTGAGACATTGCTAAAATACTTGTGATTAGTGTTGGCATCATTTCTTTTTCATAGCAGAAGTGATTAAAACACATGCAGAGCTTTAAGACTATGCAGTATGGCTGAACAATTTGGGGAAAATATTTCATTGCAAATTTTTTGACCAACTGTGCGACTGCAATTTGAATATGATTATTTTCTCTCTCTTTATTTCACCAAGAAAACATCATTTATTTATTTATTTATTTTTACTTACTTAAGTCTTGAACATTGAATGTAGCATATTTGGTTACATTTTCCCACTTTAATCCCTTTTGATGTTTGTGTTTACATATTTTAAAAACCCAAGCATTTTCACATGACTACATTTCCCAACCTCCCTTTATCCCTTATCATTAAACAGGCTGCTTTTATAACTGTCTTTAAGACTGATATGTAACTAACCTCTGCATTGTGCCTGGTTCAAAAATCAGTCCAGGCTGAAACACTCCTCATAACTTCTGTGTTAGTGAGCGGGGCTAAACTGCTGTAGGCTGAAAAACTAAGCTGTTTTCACAGTTTACATTTATAGATTGTATAAACTGGAGAGTGAATGGTACATTTTGAAATTTTTGAAACAAATATTTATACACATTATTTTAAAAAATTTCCAGAACGTAACATGCTAGAAACTTTTGCAACTTGAAAACTGCACTCTTTCAAATTGTGACTGACATGAAACCATTAATATATAACTACATTACTGGTGTTCAATAATATATAACTAAATTAGTGGTGTTCCGGCTATCGATACCTATTCAATACTACTTATTCACAAAATACTATGCTTTAAAAAGAGCTTTTTCCACTGAAGCACTGCAAGTAGGCCAAGCATCTGAAAATATACCATCATGCTCAAACAACTTAAACACTGTACTACCCAAGAAGAAGAAATGCATAGCTAACTTCATCACAGTGAATGTGTAAGGCATTTCAGGACAGGTTCATTACAGGGTTCATTATCCCTCCCCCCCATCCATCACTAAAATCTGATCCCGCATTTTCTTGCCAGATGCTGATACCCATCGATACTGATGCGTCACCTGTAACATTTCACTACTGTTAAATATTTGCTTTCTGTAAGAACATACTAAATTCCACAGTTGTGATGGCAGGGAAATCTTCACAAAACAGTGAGGAATAAAAGATCAGCGAGATCTACAATGCAGTACGTTTGGAACGCTGCACTGTAATGAGAACTGATGACCTTGGGAAAATGATTTCTTAACACTGGAGGTGCCTTCTGATTCCTCCACCATGTGGTCAGCACTGCTCTACATTTAAGCCAGCTGTGCAAATATGACTTAATGTACCTTAAACTCAAATCAAATTGGAAGTGACTATTAACCCTAAATAACCTTTCATGTTACTTTTGGGCATTAAAATTAGAACAATGAAAGAAGATTAGTTAGCAAAATGAAATTATGCAGTGAAAAAAATAGTCAAGTAGTTTATCTTAGCCATTAACTTAGATCTGACCTTCAGTAAGAATGGAGCCTGAAGTTTTGTTAGTCTTCTTAGTATATCTTTTTCCTACACTGCAAAAAATTGCACAATGGCATCTTAAATCTACCATAAATATTCAATATTTAAATGACAATATTTAACACCATCTATTAACATCTATTTCTAGACTTTTTTTACTCGTTTTCATTTTATCTAATGAAAGTGTTCAAATAAAAAAAAATGTTGAAATACAAATTTTGACTGATTTAAGATGATCTCACTTGACAGGATTTTTTTGCAGTGAGTATTCTAAAACCCATGAAAGACATTATTATTATTAATATTATAAAGAATTACTAGTATTACTAGAAGTGGATTATTTATTGTTCAGTCATTTACATTTTTAATAGTTGGCTTCTGATCGCTCAATTATTCACTGTAACAATTAGCAGATCACTTTAAATTATTAATGTAATCAATAGTTACTGCCCTGACTAGACATCCTGTCTCTTTAAACCTAGAAAGTCCACAGCCCTGCTGGACGCGGTTCCAGCTCAACCTGCAGCCATTCGTCACTGGCCTTCAGCCCACAGGATATTGAGGTTCTACGGCAGCTCTGAGCGATGTCCTTCAGCGGTTGGTGGTCACTGGAGGGCTCGTTCTAGGGCTTAAAGCCAGCCAGCTTGTCCATCAGTAGCTGAGAGCATTCCATGGCAGGCTGAGGTTTTTCTTCAGTTCCTCTGCAGAAACCACCAGATGCCCCCTCCCTTCTCTCTGAAACAGGAAACCGCTGTTCCGGAGCCAAAACCCCAGGCGCCCAATCAGCAGTGAGCTGATGGTACAGCCAATTGGAATTCAGATCAACAGTGTGGCAGATCAGAAGCTGCTTAAATGATGATGCTTTTGAGGACTAGCGAGACCCAGAACAAGGTAGATCTGCTTTTAATGTGGCTCATTTTTTACATTCACTTCACTGTGTTCCCTCAATTAAAATATTCTGAAACATATGCATAAGGTCACCCATTCGCTCAAGCTCCAATTTTTTTTAGACTGCAACTGGATACCCAGCACAGCAACAATGAGGCCGCTACTTTTATTATATTAAATGTTTCACTACATTCAAATCCTTCGGCAACAGCTTAGAAAGCTGTGGAGGCAAGTTGCGAAAGAAAGAAAAAGATCAAACAAAGCTACACACTGCAGCTAATGAATCTCAGATGGCAATTTAGGCAGTGTTGTAACTTGGGTAATTGCTAATTCTTATGTGCAACTGCACAGAACCTAGATGTCACTAGAGAGGTTAGAAGACGTCACGAGCGCATGGCTTTTAAGCCTTCTGGGAGCACTCTGTTCAGTACAAGGAAACGAGTGACAGATCAAGAGATTCAAGGGCTTGAGTGTGCCGTTTCAGAAGAAGAGGTGTGTGTGGGTGAGCGCAGAAGACACACAGTGAAAAAGAAAGAAGAAGGAGGAGAAGAAGGGGAAGAAGGAGAAGAAGAAGACGACCAAAACAAAAACACACCTATGTGGCGTTGGAGGCAGGGCAGGTTTCATGGAGTTGATGGGGTTCATCGGAGGAACGTGGGGGTCAGCAGGGAACCCCAAATCACCTCAACCTGGCAGGCAGCCTAAGAGAAAGAGAAAAAAAGAGAAAGGGGGGGCAAAGAAAGAAAAACGTCACTTTGACAGAAACAAAGGTCTTTTTTTCCCTCATTATGACTCAGTGAGTAACACAAGGCGTGCTACTGGCTGCAGCGGCTGTGCAGCTTCTCTTTGATGGCTGCAGCTCAGCCCCCACAGGCACGAGGGGTTAATCACCAATCGTCCAGCTCAGGCACATATCTCCGCTCACCCCCACAGCTCCGATAACACACGTTTCATAAGCATTCTTCAAGTTGGAGCAACTACATCCATCACAGCATTAACAGATACCTTCTCATCACATATGCATACAGTGTAAACCAGAAAACAACTAAGCTTATCCAGAACAACAAAATTTCTCTCCGATTCTATGAGGGGGTGGACTATGACAGAGGGGTCCTTTTTCTACTGGAAAGCTCAGGAAGACAAAAGAGGAGGTGGGGGGAGCCAAGAGTGATGGAGATTTTTATAAAGTACATTTTTGTGGACAAGCAAGCATGCCCCTGCTCCAAACACCGCTGGCTGGCTGGCTGCAGATTCCTCCTCTCCATCGACAAAGAGAGAGAGAAAGCAAGAGAGAGAGAAAGCGAGAAAGCGAGAGAGAGAGAGAGAGAGAGAGCGAGCGAGAGAGAGAGCGAGAGAGAGAGCGAGAGAGAAAGAGAGAGAGAAAGAGAGAGAGAGAGCGAGAGAGAGCGAGAGAGAGCGAGAGAGAGCGAGAGAGAGAGAAAGAGAAAGAGAGAGAGAGAGAGAGAGAGAGAGAGAGAGAGAGAGAGAGAGAGAGAGAGAGAGAGAGAGAGAGAGAGAGAGAGAGAGAGAGAGAGAGCGAGAGAGAGAGAGGGGAAGGGAGGGAGGAGGGGGGGCAAGAGATGAGGGGGCTATTTATAGCGCTTTGATTTCAAAAGGAAGAGAAAAATGCAGTGTGGAAAAAAGGCTGAGGATCTCATGGCTGGCTGTGTGTGCGATTCGAGCCCTCCTCGAAGATAATGCCTTCAACCTCCATCAATTATTCAAAGTGACCAGGGGAGCTCGTTGGGAGAAAGAGACGTCTCGCCCTTGTTGCGTTCGTGCACCTGTATATCTGCAAGTGCAGTCGTTAATGATGACAAGACACCTCCCCTTATGCATATCTACCTACCTACATACAGACACCTACCCTTCATTTAACCCATCACAGTCAGTTTTACTATTCCTCCTCCTTGTTCAATACCTCTGCATCTGCCTCCCATCTCCACGGTAAGCACCATTAACAGACATGCTAATTTGCTGCCAACATCAGTGCCTGTCACCCCTCCCCCCCATCTATACTCCTTTCCTCTCTCTCGCACTCCGTTCCGTTTCCCTCACTCTCTCCTTTACGGATCTAGGTCAGACACCCTACAGCTTTGAAAAGAAGGATGGAGAAGAGGCTGGGAGAAGGGAGGGGGGTGGAGGTAAAGAAGAAACGGAGAGAGTCACTCAAAGGAGCAGCGTTTATCACAGAGAGGGACACCTACAGGGATAGTGAGAGAGTGGGAGGGAGAGAAATGGTTCTGTATGTGAGAAAGAAAGAGTGTGTTTGAGGAAGGGGTGTTTGGGGGAGGTGTTGTGGGGGGGGGGTCACAAGACCCTCTATTGTTGTGTTTTGATAACCACTTGAGTGAAGCAGGCTTAAAATATTAACATGCTCAGACTGTCCTCTCTCATTCACAGTCAAGCACTGATAAACACTGTTCGATTTCAGGTCTTTGTCTTCCTGTACATATTAGCAGATGATGCTAATCACATTAGCAATCAAGCAACCTGCTGGTTAATTTGACAGTTACTGAAGTGTTCAAATGAAAGGAAGAACAACAAAACTGGGCGTCACTTAACAACAAGGCATTTATAAATTTGTCCCTTTAAATCAGGGGTGTCAACTCCCCTATGCCTAGGGTTGCCAACTAAGCCCTATAAAGTTTCTGGACATTCGACCGATTTATTTATTTATTTGTTTGTTTTTTCTATTTATGAATTCAGTAGATGAGTACCACAGGCTCCACAACAGCAATGTTCTTAATCTAAGGCTTTTAATAAATATTTCCTTTTTAAAGATAATGATGTATGCTTATTAATTTAGGATACAATGTGTACAAAAAATGTTCTATTATTTTCTATTATTCTCAAATTATTCCACTATATATTTTCTTCGGCCACAAGATTTACTAGCTCAGTGGCTCGAGTGGGTGTTACTCATTTTTATATCTTGTCTACCTCTGCTTAAGAGATTCCAAATCATTGAGAACAATTTAGAATTTAGGAACATGGAAGAAGGAAAATAAAAAAAAAAAAACACTGAAGAATTTTTAAAAAGCTAATCTTATTTTAAGAGAACACTTTTCAGTGGGAGAAAAGGTGTTCTTATGAGATGTAGCCTCATAATGACCCCTACTGCTCCTGATTAGGGATGGGCGATATGGCAACAATATAAGATCACAATACCTTAAAACTTTTCATGTTGCATGAATTTTTTGACAGATAGAAAAGACAATGTAATGCCACATTTAAAAATACTATCAAAAACTAGAAATACATTTGTATTTATACTGCACTAAATCCAATTAAACAAGACTCCAAATGCTCTCTCTGTAGTCCAACATGCAGCTGGGAAGTGTTTTAGGTACTGACGATAACCACAATATGCTCAGAAAAGCTTACTGTCACATACGCTGATGTAATTTATCGCGATAACGATAAATATTGTCATACTGCCAGGACCTCCTCTCGATTTAATTAACGTCAAACCAACTGGCTGGCAGAGCGAACTGCCTGTGGCTAATTAGGCCCACACTTGAGGAAGCCAACCTCCGCGATTACTAGCATCATATATTAGAGAGCTCCTCTCAGCGAAGGAGCAGTCATCGTAACAGGTACTACAAATTACACTAACACATCTGCCGGCGTGGCTTCAACGCGACACTGCAGCATTCTCTCTCTTCCTCCCTCTCGTAAAACCACACACACTTTTGAGGTGCTCAAAGCGGCGACATAATGCGCACCACTTCTGTCAAGCACAAGCACAGAAACGCACACAGAGCGGCTGGCATGTGGGCACGGGAAGCCAAAAACGGCGGTTTGGTTCAAGGCTGCGTCATGGAGACGACAAAAACGAAAAAGCACAAACAGTCTGGCACCATGCAAACTGTGTCCACACATACACACGCTTTCTCCAATAGATCTTATTTACGAGCCCTTAGCTAGTACACTTTAGCATCCCCATCTCCTACTTTCCTTTGTGTGTGTGTGTGTGTATGTGTGTGACAGATACAGCACAAACTGTTCTTGCCCTGGAACGAACAGAACACACTGTTCTTTCTCTTACACTCTCTCACTCAGGCTTATTCTAACCACCTCCTCTATCCCTCATATTCCTCCCCTGGCCTGCAGTGCCCTGATCTTGCTGTGCACCCCCTGCACACCCCAACACCACTACCCACACTCTCAAACATCTCTCTCCCGCTCACATCTTCTGCAACGTCTCTGTTCCATTGTTTCTAGCCCACTTCAAGTCTACCCCCCCCCTCCCTCCCCCTTATTTGCTTTCTCTGTCCATGTCGCAGGTTGGGTTACTGGGTTTGCTCGGGCTTCCTCCACCCGCCGAACAGGAAAGTTTGGGGCAGGGACGCTTTAGCTGGGACGCTGCTGCAGAGGCGTGGAAGTTAAAGAAAGGCCTGAACTTCAGCCAAAACGTCTAGCATTGCTAATAATGCATGCAATCTAGTAGAGCCGGTGCAGTATTTCTGAAACAAACAAACAAACAATCTCTTGTTAGTTTTCTTAGTCATGTTAGCATTTTTTGGATGAAGTATTCCTTTCAGGTTCCTAAACGCCTCCACTTTTCTTGCCAGCAGCACACAGAAGCCCCGGAGGTCTTTTGATTTCTGATAGGCCGGAGAAATGGCTGTGTGTCAGCGCTCTTAAACCGAAGTGCAGATTCAGCTCTCTGAGGGGATGGCGCATTTAGAGCGTGCAAAACCACGGACTGAGGCAGAATGAGGGCCAGGTTGGGAGTGGAAGCCTTTAAGGAGCGACCTGATACAGAGAAACAGGGGGATAAAACCTCCCCTTCTGCTGGTGAAATGCAGTGCCAGGATGTAACAGTGCCCCAATCTCCACAATACCTGAAGATCTCTAATTTGTTTGGGCTGTGGGCTGCTTGAACAGAAAAGTCCTTGTTTTAAGCTGGTCCACTCAATCAAGAGTCAATAACTTAAAATGGAGGACATCTCATGGAGCATCAGTAAAGACAGCATGAGCTAATGGCTCACTTGAGACTGCTGTCCAAAATCTCCTATTTGTTTGCATGCCAAATGGGGGAGCGACTTGGGTCACATGACTGAAGGGCCGCCCCTCCCCCCTCATGGCCCCTGCTGGGAGGAGTGGAGCCTAGAGGCAGAGAGAGAGAGAGAGAGAGAGAGAGAGAGAGAGAGAGAGAGAGAGAGAGAGAGAGAGAGAGAGAGAGAGAGAGAGAGAGAGAGAGAGAGAGAGAGAGACACGGGGGAGGGTGGGCAGTGGGGAGGCTGGGCAGTGGGAAGGGGATTAGGAGCCACAGGAAGGCTGGGTCTGATAACACATTCCTGCACACACACGCATACACACCCCAGTTGACCACATCTCAACACCACTATTCCACAGTTCTACAAGGAGCACTGCAAAAATCATCAGTGACATCACTACGGTAACCCGATTCTCTTGTTAGGCCCATACAGATACACAGATATGGCCCTCAAAAAGAAAGTTACAAACAGCCTGTTAAGAACAAGGAGAGCAGGACACCTTTGCATAAGCATACAAACAGAGAGGTGGGAAGATACAGATACCATCTCTCACCTGGGAGATGAGAAAGATCAGGGAAGAAAGCAAATTACTGCCAGGCACAATCCGACACCGTCTGCTGAGACTGCCCTTGTGCGCCGTTGTGCTCTGAGGTGTTTAATACTCCAGCAAAGTACATAATTTGCTCAAGAGGAATTTAATACGGCATAGAAAAGCCAAGTAAATATCTTGAACCACTGCATGTGCCACAATCAATTCAAGTTGGAGAGAGGAACTGACAAATTGCCACAATACTCATCTGTGGCAATTTGCTTTTAATAGTCATTTATAGTTATTATAGTTAAACTTCAGCATTTTTTTTTACCTGAACCGTTCTTTTAAGAATTTCACTGTTTACCAGAACACTTACACAGTAACCCTGGTACTAGACTCAAAAAAGGGCTGAAAATTTATTGTTTTTAATATGTCAAAATTGCTATTAAACATAGTGCAAATTTCACATTGCAATAGCTTTAAATTATAGCCTACATGATTAAAAAACAAGTTTTAAGTGGAAAAATTTTATTTGACACACAGCTTGTGAACTGCCTGTAGGTGAGTTAGACCAATCAGATCAATCCAATCCTCTATGTATTGTGACATCACAACCACAACTTACTGGCAATCTCACACTACATTTAGGAGTCAAGCCAGAAAATGTGGATATTCTGGTCCTCTTGGCAAAAAAAAAAAAAAAAAAAAAAAAAAAAAAAAAAAAAAAAATACAGGCCTGAACGTTAATTTACATAAAATACTCAATTTAAAATCATAGCCACAACATTACTCAGAAAAATCACATATTTTCCCCAAATTGTTCAGCCCTACTAGATACACCACGGTTTTTCCACGCAATCATATGAGCTCATTCAGAACATAGTTCTGACGGGTTAGCGTTTACTACTGATTTGTTCAGAGCAACAATAAGGCACAACTGACCCAAGACTGACACTCCGATTTGTGCGTTTTTTCACTTTAATATTAGTTTAACACAGTTTTCTGCTTTATTAGTTCATGTTTTTTTTACAAATGAAAAGCGAAAAATGTGTAGTAGACAAAAACAGCAGAAACACCCAATTTTACACGGCGGACTCAAATCAAATCAAATCAAATTTATTTATATAGCGCTTTTTACAACTGATGTTGTCACAAAGCAGCTTTACAAAAATGGGAATCACAGCACAGAGAATCAGACAAAACACTGAACATAATATACAGAATATACAGAACCCCCGTGAGCGCTGAGGCAAGGAAAAACTCCCTCAGAGCTGGAGGAGGAAGAAACCTCGGGAGGACCAAGACTCACATCTAAAGGGGGGACCATCCTACCACTGGTCAGACAACTTATAAGTTAAACATTGAAAAGTCAATTTTACATCCACGCAGTTCTAATATATTCAGGTGTGTATAATCAACAGTGGAAACAATTAGAGTTCATATAGATTTGGATGTGATCTGTAGTGGAGAAGCTGCGTTCTAGAAACTTCCATCAGTCTGGTCAATCAGGGGGACAGGGGGACTTGAGGGTGGGACATCCATCAGTATTGGGCCGGACTCAAAGGGTTAAGGACCCCTGAGCTCAACACATCCTGACAGTCCTTCTAGCTAAGAGGTAATGGCCAGTGTATGCGAGTCCGGGGGGCCAACCGAGTGAGTGTCACCTCCCAGGTCAGCTGTGTTTGCCTAATCGCCAGGCCTGTGTACAGAGCTGTTTGCCTTTCTCATACCTATGGGCCTTGTGTGCTCATGTAGCATTCATCCAACACCTCCCTTTGAATAAATTGATCAGCAGTCACCAGGAAGTACAGAACAAGTTCTGAAAGCCAGATTCCCAAAACAGAGCAAAGCCAGACTGTTCAGGGATTTTGAGGGCACCGTCGTTTAAGCAAACTTGACAGAGGTCTGTGCTCAAGTCGACTTTAAAAAAATAAATAAATAAGAATTTAAAAATTATAAAAGGAAAAAAACATCATCTCCAAATAATCACTTAATATCGTAAATAGAGACCATAAGTTCTAAACGTTGCCATGACATCGCCAGCATGGCATCTTCTGAGCATCTACATTTCTTCAGACATCTGTAAGTGGTTTGTAAGTTTGTTTGCGTCTGGCTGAGAGGCAGCGAGCCAAGGCCGAGTAGCTGCGGCAGTGGAGTGGAACGGACCAGGACTATCTCCACTCAGCACATTTAATGGTGCAGTGAGGGTTCTCTCTAGGTCAAGCAATACACCCTTCATCTCTCTCTCTCGCTCTCTCCGTTTCTCTCGCTCCACAAGTCCAAAGTTACAGAGGAATACTTGGCCTCCGCCCAAGTTGCTTTAATGCTGAGGTTGAGGGCAGTAAACACTGAAAATATCATGCATGCCTTCATGTTCTCCTCACGTGTGGGAGTGGCTAGTGCTTGTCTAGTAGGGAAAAAAAATGCCCCTGCTACAACTTGTTTTAGTTGCAGAACTAGGGCTTATCCTACTTAGACAGGAACTGAAAATAAATTGAGGGTTTGTGAAACTCCATTGACTAACATTAAGATATAACTGGATCGGTGGGTAATACTATTCACACTGATTTGTATCAGAATATTTACAAAAACAGCTTCATTTACTTTTACTTAGCTACGTAACTATTCTGCACATTTCCAAAAGCCAAACAAGAACAGTCCAACAGAAAGAGACTGAAGTCGTGCGTTTGTGTGAAATACATAAGAGCTAATGTTTATCAGGGCTTCTTTCACAGACAGCTATGAGCAGTTCAGAGAGGGAACTCCGCTGCTCTAAAACCCATTTTCCCTGCATGAGCCGCTTTGAATCGAGCAGCCCCGAATGCAAATGGAGTCACATTGTATTGATTCTCCTTTAACGACTTTGTCACGGCTCTGACTGTCCTTTATAAAAGCAGCGTCGGCTGGTTCGTTCAAGGGCCTCTGCTTGATAAACTTGTCTGACTTCAACACTCAGTTTCTCCCCCTCCCTTCTGCCTCTCTCTCTCTCTCTCTCTCTCTCTCTCTCTCTCTCTCTCTTGCAACGTGACTCACTGTGCACACAGCAGCGTCTCTCTCTCTCTCCCTTGCTGGTGTAGAGGGGAGAAAACAGGTTGACTGACTGATGGTTTGCCTGATTAACGGTGACAGAAGCACTCGATGGAGACTCGCACACAGACAGCTTACTGCTGGCCTGCCTCACTGACAACAGCCACATTATTCCTCTAATATCAGAGAGAAAGGCATGCAGAGCAGCTATTGCAGGGCAGCAAAAGAGCCTCGCTCGGCTATCCAAGCACAGAATGAACGGTAATGGCAATGTTTTGACCGTTACTGCTATTGAGCCTTCAATGCCAGGAATTGTCTCAGCACTACTGGAATGCTTTCTTTAAGACAGCAGAAGAGCATCTTCAGACAATTCCAGTAGTGGGTCTGGTGTTCATTTGAGCTTTGTCTATTTGGATTGAACACAAGACTTGCATAACGATCTCCTCCAACTGATGACCAACAGTGATCTTTAGGCTAAATCAGGGGCTCCCAATCCTGGTCCTGGAGATCTATCACCCTGAGTTCAACTTTAACCTATATCTAACACCACATCTAGGTATCTGGATATTAGAGCCAGCCGTGTTGGATCTTAACTCTCCACGGAGGAAGATCAGAACCAGGGCCAGGATTGGGCACCACTAGGCCAAAGTCACCTTCATTCTGAACGAGATGGCACAACTCAAAAAGGCTGGGATCCTAAATGTCGATACATTCAGAGCCTTGGCAGCCTTACTCTGAACATCCCAAACTGATGTTGCAGCTCACCCGTTAAGAAAGAGATTAGACTAAACATTCCAGAGGGAAACGTCTATGCACCACTTCTTCTTTTCATTTATCTGAGAAGCTCTTGAGGGTGAGCCCAGGACACTGTTCACATGTGTGGCCTCCAGGCTTAAAATAGAGCCATCAGGATCCATCCATTCTCCACAGCTTGCAGTCAGTGAGAGAAGCGCTGGCGGAGAACATCAGCCCACAATCCATACAGGGCATTCACTCTGCTTCAATCACACGTGGAGTGAGCAACCAAGAAATCTATTTGACCCACGCTGAGGCTTGACTTTTTGCTCTCAGATGGATGGCGTCGCTTGTATAGGCTTTTGTGGTGCACATACGGTAGCTATGCATGGTGAGGCACGACAGTGTTGAGAGGAAGACGCCTGTCTATACAGGTGTATGAAAGTATTCTTTGTGCATGGTCAGACATTAATGAAGTCAATCTGATTATAGGGTAAGAGAGGCAACCAAGACATCAGAGGACATTTAGGAAATGCAGCTGTCTTTCCAGGAAGCAAGAACATGACATGCACGCAGACTTGTGTCCACACATGCGTACGGTATGAATCAAATTTGAAGACCAACACAGCAAACCCTTGAATTCCAGGCAGAGGGCATGGGCTGTGGTCAGAATGGATGCATTAGCTGCAGGAAGACCCAGTGACGCCAAGTATGAGATGTCAGAGGGCTGAGCCCACGTCACAGCTGTGGAGGCTTTACATGCTGTTATAATGTGTGTCAGAGAGGGAGTCCCACCCTAGACTGACTCACTCCAATCTGACACACACAGACGCTCACATGTTGCAAGCTCTCTCAAACTCTCATGCAAATGTGGCTGGATCTAGAACCCAGCACATTTGCAAGTCCTTAACAAACACTGAAATAAAGGATATGAGAGCAGAAGTGGAATAACGTGGATGTTCAAAGTTTGAACGCTGAAAAATGGCAAACAACAAACATGCTGAACAGCTTAAATAATTCCTGTTAGAGAGGAAATAATACCACTGCTTCTTTTCTGAGTATTGGCTATTTTTAATTTAAGCACTTTACTTAAGACCTAAAGCATCTAAAAGTAGGCTATCATCCTTAAACGACTCAAACACTACAATATGTAATAAATAAGCAATGATCCGACATGATACAGTAACTATGTTTACATGCACACTAATGGTTCAACATTAGACTAAGCTGATAGTATAACTAAGATATGATAATGTTAACAGCAGGGTTCAGTCACAGTCTGATTGAGGTCTTTGTCGAACTAAGCTAAGTGCAAATAAAACATGGCACAGGCTGATACTGGCCTGATTATTTATGATAGATTTTAACGACTCGATTGCTGCACTGACTTGCACACGGAGCTTTTGTGAAACTTTGCAGCTTTTTCTGTAGTACCATAAGCGTGACGATGCCAAAACAAATACAAGTCCTTATATTAAACATTGTCAGAAAAAGACATTTAGATATTCAAATAGAAGGAGAAATAAACACAGATCTTTTAAAATAGATGAACACTCATGTGAATAAACTTGCATCATCACAGTGCATCATTGGTTCAGCCCAGTTTTGTTCCAGACTAAGAACTTAATCAAGCTTCACATATATGCACACAAAGACATCAGACACTGTGGCAGAATTCCCATGTCCCTAATAAATCTGACTTCAATATCACACACTCCCTACAGACAGCAGAGGCAGAACTCAGTCAGCTGAGCCATCAGAAAGTACTAACTGTTCTCTTATCAACTGATTTCTCATCCCCCAGCTGAATGAGCAGCAGCTTCAACTCTTCTGCCTTCAGTCCCCTCAGACTCGGACACTGATGGATACTTTACACTGATGGAGTTAGCAGCAATGCAGACGCTCCTGTGGACTGATAGAGGGTCAGCTGGGCGTCATTCAGAAGACTGATCTCTCTACCGCCTGGATTAGAGTGCTGTGTTAGGTAGGAGCGGTGAAAGATCACACAGCTCACATGGCCTCGGTCTCTTTCGCTACACTCACCTTGTCGATCAGGATCCCAGCAAGGCTAGGGCTCAAGGTCAGGGGGACATAGAATTACTCAATTCTTAGAGTGTGGAAAGGCCAGGTTAGGAAAGTACACAGTATTATATGCATATACTGGTGAATTTGACACACTTTTGTAGACATGTGCAGAAACAATGAAGTTTTAGTGTGTCACACTGATCATTTTCCCAAATCAGATATGATCTCTGGCCATTTAGCTACTTTTTTTAACCATTTATAGCCCTTTTTAGTCAGCAAAGCAATGGTAAGGGAAGCTTTTTACCTGTAGTTATTAACACAATTTTCCTGACTGGGCTTTCTGAGTCTTAATATAATGCTCAAAGACCATTAGTGTGCTATTTGAGTTCATTTCACTTTCAGCCTGAAATTACTGGCAAAGAACTCCCACTGTGTTGTTAGAACATGGTGTTAACAGAGGCTTTTTGTATTTGAATGTTAAAGGTTAACATTTAACCTTTAGTAAGAAAAAAAACAAAAAACAACAACAAACATGCAATTCTGGTGATAAGATCATCAGAAGCTGAACAGAGCGACTGCAAAAACCTGATTTTTAAGACACAGACACTACGGCCTGGACTGCGTCCATTTTGATCAAGTAATGCATTACCATTTCAAATAACTGACCGCTTCACGTCTCGCTCTGCTTTGTCCACTCGCAGAAAGAGCGCAGTCGGGGAGAGCGAGAGAGAGAGAGAGGGGGGGACAGAGACGCAGCACTAATGAGGCATCTATCAGGACCCACAGTGTCCCTGTCACTGAGAACAGAGGATCCATTAACCTGAGTGACCTTGCATGGCTAACTCTACTCAGCACTAAGAGGCTGTACCAGCCACGCAGGCCCTGCCTGAGGAGAAGCCCTGAGGATGAGCCCCATTACTGGCAGCTCCTCCAGCCGGCCACCTGAGCCTCTACCGCACCAGCTGATCATGTGCTCTCCAGAGGGTGGGCAAGGGACCGGGTGCTGGGTCAGGGGGCTGCACAGAGAAAGTGTGCAGAGACAGGATTAGCCTGTGCAAAGTACTTCATGTCAAGTATTGCAGAGTGATTTGAATTTCATTTCCAAAGCAAATGAAAGTTGTGGAGTAGTACTAAGCAAATTATTCTCCAGTGGGGGCCCCATATGGTGTTTCTCTCTTTATATAAGAAGAGTGATGGTCAGCAGTCGCACATTGCATGCAGCAAAAAAATTCTACCTAGTTTTGTCAGAAAATACACCGCGTTGTGTTATCTGAAGACTGCATGACTGCGGTGCTTAACGTAACTGTACTGTGTTTATGCTGTGAGAAATATGATACTATGATAAACTGTAATCATAAAAAAGTGTTTCTCTGAGCACTGTGGATATCCTCAGTACTTAAAGAACCAACTGCATGTTTCATTAAAAAGAGAGCATAATTAGTCCTGTTTAATTAGATTTGGTGCAGTGCAGTAGGTGTACAGTAAAGGCAGTTTTTTTTTTAAAAAAGTGGAGCTACTAGTGCTGTGCCTCTGTGTCAAAATACAGTAACATATTGTTTACTGTGAAAATGCCTCCAAGTTAAGGATGTACCCAGGTACTTGGGTACTTGGTTAACTGGTCAAGTTGCCAGTATTAAAATACTGAAACTAGGGGCTATCTGTTCCATTTCATCTAGGATTGCACCGATACAGATACAGACGCCAATAACATTCTCACTTACTCATAATCATAAAAATTCAACCAACACCAAATCACATTTATTGCCACATCACATTTACACAGGTGGAAAGTTAGTGAAAATCTTAGGTGTGTAGTATACTATGTGAATTAAATCTGTAACATGATCAAAACCACTTCCCCAGTGGAGGTGGAATCACGTACGGTAGCAAAATACTGGCAAAAAAGTTCAGTCAGCCTATGCCGACTTTAATATGTTTGACTGAATAGAATTATGAGGTACAGACGTTAATACGAGACTTTATTCTTGTATCACGTACCGCTTTGCACTAAATCTGTTTGCATTAAATTAGCAAAGCTGCTCAGTTTTTGAGTGTCTTTGCTTAGTACTGGGAGTGCAGAGTGTTTTTTTTTTTCAATGAAACAGATTTATTTAAAATTATTCATAAACAGAACCATCGGTAACGGCTGCGTTTCAGATAGTATGAATGGAACGTTATACAGTGAGAGTATATAAATCGTAGGTTTCGTCTGTATGATCCATTTAAACGTACAGTGTGAGTTACCAAAGAACAAGATTTCTAAAATCACACAGTATATGTCTGACTTCAGTAGGGGTCGACTGGTTACTGGAGCCAATATACAGCATTTTTCAGATTTTTGGAATGAGCACTTGAATTCTATTCCTTGCCAATAAAAGCTCTTTTTGTTATGTACCAGCATGTCTGACACAACCACGAACAAAAAACACACTTCTGTAGTCTGTCCCAATGTCCTGCCCAGAGCGTTACTGGACTGCTTGAAACGTGGATGACAAGTACAACCACCCAGTACTACTGTTGTTTGTTTCTATGTCCCACCCACAGCGCTAGATTGGTAGAAATGTGGACCATGTGTCAATTAAATTCAATAAAACATTTGGTTTTGTAAGAAACGTGGGAAGCAGCGCTGCCTGCGTTTCCCCAGCGAGAAGAAGGTAACAACATGTCATGGCTGAACAAAGCAACTGGCAAAAAGCACAGTGGACTCAGTCATATAATTTTGCTCGATTTGCTAGATTTGCTCAAGTCCTGCCTGAAAGATCATAACTGTCTAGTGAGAGTGAGGTTTCTGACAAACTGCTTCTTTAGTGGTTTGAATGCGTTTAGAACATGTGCGCTTATGGCTGAGCGTCAGTGGGTGGCCAAGCCATGACAAGCCTTCAGAAAGCAGCAAAGTATTAGTCAAATTATAAGTTATGATTTGCTTTTAATAAATAAGTTATACACAATTTTGTCATTTTCAGTTTTATTCATTAAAAGTACAAAGACAGATAAGATACTTTATTGATCCTGAAGGAAATTTAGCAACCAGTAGCAGACACACAACACAGTAGAGTAATAGTACTAAAGTAAAAAAAATTAAAATAAAATAAGTAAACTGCTAACAGAGAACTGTTAACTTGCTATATCCAAGAATTCCAATGCTCTGCCTAGGCTAAATAGATGGTATCCATGGAATCATGCAGCGTATTTTCAAGAACCAATCAGAATACGTCTGATTAAACTCGTCCAATGACTGCATGTTATTGCATAAAATATATTTTTGGTTGAAAGCATGTATATTTCATTTTGTTGTTAATTCATAAACCCTCATTGTTGTTGCTTTTTAAAAAGTAATGATAATTTTTACTGCATGATTGCTCAGACGCTTACTTAAATATTTTTACTAGGGTTACATTTACAGTTCTGTATATTTGGTTAATGTAGGTCTTTTACAGTTTTTAGCCTGTATTTAGGCTTTATAGCTTGCACCCATATACTGAAAAGACATGCTCCACCCCGATCTGTGCCCTTTCAACACTGTCAGTGAATCATACTACATATTTGTTTAATATAGAAGTTGTGTAAATGTTTTTGTACAATAAAATATTTGTATAACAATAATATATTGTATACCTAAGGGTTGAGCTCCTTTTGCAAAGTTACATTTTTTGTACAAGCATAATTGATTATCAAAAGGTCACAGTGGGCTATTTATGTTTTTTATTTATTTTTTATCTGTTTAAAGATTAAGTGTTACTATTTTTGTAGAATATACTGTCTAAAGCTCAAAGCACAACAAAGAGTTGCATCCTTGTAAATCTTCACACTTCAAACACCAAATTTATGGTAAACAAATATATTTACATTTACAGCATTTAGCAGACGCTCTTATCCAGAGCGACTTACAAGAAGTGCTTTGTCCATCGAGAGAAAGTATCTTTGGTAGTTACCAAATAGGTTAGAGAAAAAGACAGTCCTGAGCTCAGGTACTGCTAGATACAAAAGTCAGCGTAGATACCCAGAAAAAAGGAACAGAGTTGAGCACAGAACTCCGTGACATGCAGCGCCATGCAATACAATACAACACAATAAACTACAACACACCGTGCATTCAACAATAAAGTAAACTACAAAATACAGTGTAATACAATAAAATATGATATACAAGTGGAGCACAATATATTGCAAACAATACTTAATTGTGCTGTGTAAAGAGATGAGTCTTCAGTCTTCGTTTGAAGACAGCAAGAGACTCTGCTGTTTGGACAGCCAGGGGGAGTTCATTCCACCACTTGGGTGCCAGTACAGAGAACATTCTCGACGCTTGTCTTGCACGTGCCTTGAAGGATGGAGGGTCAAGCCGAGCTGTACTCGAAGCTCGAAGGGCTCGTGGTACAGTTTGAGATTTCACCATTTCTATCAAGTAGGTAGGGGCTGGTCCATTTTTGGCTTTGTAGGCAAGCATTAGGGTTTTAAATCTGATGCGTGTAGCTACAGGAAGCCAGTGAAGGGAGCGCAGCAATGGGGTGACGTGGCTGAACTTGGGGAGAGTGAAGAAATACTGGCACTAAATATCAGTTATTGGTGTCCTTAATTATTAATAATCAGTATTGGCCTTGAAAAATACATATGGGTAAACCCCTTGACTTTAGAAGACATTCAAGTACAGCTCAACCAGCCAAACAAAAGACTTCAACAAGAAGTAAAACTCCACAAGTGAGCTCCTCGATTCTTACTGTCACTATGCTGTTGCTGAAAGAAACTGATAAGGACCAAAACTATAAAACATACTTTCCTTACAGCTGTACAGAAGTGCTTTTCTGACATAGAACAAAACTTGCTCCTCTCCACTGCAACGCTACACCATTCAAAGTGAATAATGTAGCATAGCTAGCTAAACCACGTTATTTAAAATCAGCTAGACATGAACGACTCAGTTATTAAGGTGCATTGCACTCAATTACACTAGCAACTACTTAACTCTGTAGGTTACTAAATATGGTATTGGACTCAATATCGGCAAGTGCTAAAAAACACATACTTTTACTCGGTCTTTGAAAAAGAAAAAAAAAAAATGGTACTGATACCTGACTTATTTCAACACAAGAAAATAAAAAAAACATACAGGCCAACAACTAAATGAAACACCACTTATGTTTAAACAGAACTGTAAAATATTATGGATTTACTTGCATTTGAGTATGTAAAGATGCATTACACTTTACCAGTCCAAAATAAGGATGCCTAAAAGTAAGCACCAGCCTGCATTTCATCCAACACAAAAACTACAATGTTTTCTAATGTATTCCCGCTTGCTGTTGAATTTTTGTGCTACTGATTTTTTTTAGCCTCCTAACACCAACACCCAAAGTACTAATACTGGTGCCAATTAGTTGGCATGTGCATCCCTACTCCAAGAAGGGCTGGGAATCTCTAGGTACTTCATGACTCGATTACGATTCAGAGGCTATGACGCGATAATGAAATGATTATCGATGCATCTTGATGCATCTTTTGTTCTACACATGATTTCTTTTTTTAATCACTGTGTGTGTTTTTATCAATGTGCGTTTTAAAGCAAAGTATTTGCAATGATCCATAATGAATTTACTTCCAATGTCTTTTATCAATAAAATAACAAACGGAAGTGATGTGGCAAGTGAGCTGGAAGGCTCTTATTCACTGCTCTTGTTTGGAGCCAATGAGACACTGCTGCCACTCATCTGTGATAAAGTGCTCTGTTACGATGAAATAAGATGGTAGCAATGGGTGTCCACGCATCATGTTACAGCTAACCTACCCGTTTTCTTTAGTGATTCCATGACTTTGGTTTTGGCCACATTTTAGAGAGTGGGGTGGCTGCTGTGTGAGTAAAATATCTTCGAGACGGGTTGCTGTATCTCGGCTCTAAAGTGTGCAACATTTCATGAAAGCCCTGGTTCTCAACGAGTGAGTATGGACGCAAATCCCGGGCAATAAAAGTTGTGACAGAGTTTGTAATTCGCTTCCAAGTTTGGTAGAAGCTTCGACATCGCTTGCTCAATGATCCTCTGGTTGGCAGCAAGTACAACCGGATGGAAAACAGGTGGAAACGTGTAATGCGGTTTCTCATGTTTATTGTTTCCAAAACGGAATTGTTTATCGTTTACGGAGACATAATTTACATATAGTGTGGCTATCATCCAGTTCCTTTTTCCCCCTTCAACTTCACAGAAGCCAATGAAATGCTTTCATACGTTAGCTCAGGGTCCCGCAACATGTGGCTCTTTTACTGCTCTGATGCGGCTCCACCGCAAAATCCTCCTTTGCAATAAAATAAAGCTTTGCTGAAACAATTTTAACAACAGATGGTCTTAAAAGCTGCTAATTCACCACCCTATAACTCTGAAGGTTGACATGCAGACTGCAGATCACATAGCAATGTAGACAATCTCATCTACTGAACATTAAATGTTTAGGCTCCCAAGGTGGCTTGATTTTTGTTGAAAGGACAAAATGGCTCTTCTTAACATTTGGATTGTCAACTCCTGACCTAACCCAGCTTTTAATGCAGAGGGTGTCGGTCAGATTTCTCATTCATCCATGTATGTCCTTACTGTGTGCACATCACAGACTGTCTGGGCGCTGCACTTCTGCACTTCCAAGTTCCGCATAATACGCTTAGTCAACATTACATAATATAAATTTTTTTTTTCAATTCAGAATCGTCCACGTCCACATCACAATTCATCTAAGAACTGATTTCCCCCCCCCACGCCTCAGTCCAAGTACTGTGATTTTTTGCCCCATCACAGACCCCTACTTTCAACTAATTATGTCAGCCCTAATATCTTGTTAAGCAAGGCAGAAAATATTATCTGGGCTTAATAAATCAAAGCATTCTGAGATCAAAAAACTGACCCAAACATCCAAATGCTATTCTGACAGAAGCAAATTACACATGAGATTCCACACACGAGGGTCATGGCTCCAAATACGCCCCCCTCCTTGCTTTTCTTTTGTCCTCATAATGATGAATTGTCCCTGTACGTCCTCACATAGGGAGGTACGCCATATGGAGAGTGTGAATGATGACATGGAGCGGTTTTCTCTGGTGGCCAGATTAGAAGGAAACAAGCTTATTTAGGGAGTAGCCGCGTGGCAGGGCAGAGTGGCGGCAAACCTGCGTCAGAGCTAGGCACAGCGCTGATGGGAAGATTAGACAGAGGGCAGCACTGCAGATGAAAACCACAGGAAAAGAGTCACTCTGACAAAAAGCCAAATGTTTCAGCATGTGGGACTATGAGGCGGGAAAACAAATTAGCATCATTTCTCATTTGGCTTGGTTAAACGGTCTTTTCCTTCCCTTCCACTTTCTCTTTCTATTATTCTTATTAACTGTTTTTGGTCTACATAGCCATCAGATTCAAATTCAAACTTTGATATGCCACATTTCTAACCACTTTTTTAACTACAACAAAGAATTTTTGTCAGACAACCTGTTTTACAATAATAGAAAGGGAGAGGGGTCTATAGGACGATAAACTCAAACTCATCTTCAGGCAAATGGACACTGGAAGATTACAAGCTTTTAGAACAGAGAAAAACATGCCTCTTTTGGAACGTTTCACTTTGCCTGAAGGAAGGAAGAAAGATGAATTAAGAGACAATGCACTTAGCATAGTCTGGCACTTGAACCATTTCACAGTGTATAAGCCTTTTTGCAGGTGGCCTTTCACCAGTTCAGTAGCCGATTCCAAAGCATGTTTTACAAGACCTAAAACACATCATCTAATCCTCCTTATCTGTACCAGCTGTCTCCATAGCAAACCAAAAATAAATTAAGCATCGTGATTAAGAATGCTTCTGACGTGTCTCAAATTGCATGGGACACAATGTCACTCTCTTTGCTAGCTGTGAACTTAAAATGCAGACTTGTCTTCGGTTTCAAAACATGAAACTGTAGATCACTTATTCCTTCTAATATACCATTTCACATGTTCTAGACACTTAAAAATTAATTACCTATAAAAAAAAAAAAAAATATATATATATATATATATATATATATATATATATATATATATATATGAACTCAAAATACATTAAAGACATATCTGGCACAAAGGCATCTACGACCACAGCTTAGCCTATTTTATGAGAAATTAAATCACTCTGGCCAGGTGGAGAAGAATAAAAGAGAAGCCAATAGCCACAAGTTGTCCATCTGAACACACATTCCCAAGATTCCTAGCAGCTGGTAGAAAGGTACTCTGGGCTGACCCTGGCGACCCTTGCACATTGATATCCAAGACAAAGTGTCTTTTCCCCTCCTCATCTTTCAGAAGAATCAACAGTCCTTAGGCCACAGTGCCTACAGGAGCAATTTGGGTGAGTGGTCCAAAAAGCTGTGTGTCCTATAGAGATCAAAGCCGTTCCTGTGTACCCAAACATTCTGGGGGAAGCAAAAGAACATCAATTTGCAGAGCAAACGGCAGCTGTTCTGAAAGGGAGAGTTACCTGCCCCCACTGCACTGCACAGTCCACCCCTTCCCCCAACCCTCAGAGTTCAACACTCAGCCACACCAAAAAGATGTATTCAGATTATCTAGGCACACTGTTCAAAATTAAGACGGCTAAAGAATTTAATTGAATCCTATTAGATGCAATTTCATAGGGTGAACTTTTGTTCGTTCAACCTTATGACAGCTTTGGGAAAACTCAGTCTGACAAAAGGTTCTCCAATTTTTCCTGCTTTGGTCCTTGTGATGCTGTTCTGGGCACGAGTTGTCTTGTCTGGGATTTTCATGTCACTCTGGGGATGGGAGAATTTGTTAGCAAGCCAGGCTGCATTTGGGAATGCTAATCATGCAGGGATGGCCACAAGGCAGCTTGATCGTGTCTCGACACCTTGGCAAGCCTTCTGCCTATGGCTGCAGAGCTTAACTAACAAAAGAATGGCAGTCTAGAATCTGGTTCAGTGGTTTGTGGAATCACGAGAGGCTGAGCAGAACCACCAGCTGGTCTTGAACATGGTTGACGAAGCAGTGACGTCAAAAAGACGCTGAGGTAACAAGGACACAAAACGATGGTTAGAAAGAGGCTTGGGCAGACGGATGGCCTGTTTTTGATCCAGGAGAGGTGTGAGGTGGGTAATGAAGCAGTCAGTTAGTAAGGATCTTTACCATTCACAAAGACAGTCAATAGGGGGTCAGCCATCTCTTCTTCCATCTGCCCGAATGTGCTGGCTGCAAGGGGGGAAAACAGCAGGCAGGGCATGGACAGATTACACAAAGGGGCTATCTGATGATCTCCAGGCTGTTCAGTCTTACTGCCACCAGCCTGTTAACACTGATGTTGATGTCTGAGTAACACCTCAGGAGCACTGGTGCATGATCTCTCTGAAGTTAGAGATTGTGCTTTTACACTGATATGAAAATCCTGGGCCTAAGCTAATAATCAGTATTTCCATGCCTTTATTGGCTAATGCTAGAGTTTCAGTCATCTTTCATTTAGTGCAAGCCAAATATGCACGATAACAGATCAAATTAAATAGCTTACACAGCTCTGCTGCGAAAATGAACAATAGAGAAAGGTACTGTATTGTGATAAAGAGCTTTTTGGCAAAGCCAGTCAGTGCAAAGCCACACACATGTAAGAATATTTAGAACTGGGAAATTCCAGTAACATTGCATCTTTTGCTTTTCACATAAAGGCCTTCATGTGCATTATCTTGTAAGTAATAAAGAGCAGGACTTCTCGCAGTATTGCTCAACCTTTGCCATTATTACCAAACAGCCTCAGTGCTGTGTGGGATATGCACTTGGAGATGCAGGTATTAAAACACCTGTAGTATTAAGCATGAAACTAGTCTGTTTAGAAAAGGATTAGGAAATTTAAGGGTTTGTTCACAAGTGGAAACTTGCCCCATTCATTAGCATCCTAACCTTGTGAGGAAACTCACTGTTGCAGAAAATTACTCAATGCAGACCCAATCATCCAAACAAGTGTCTGTCTGAGAGAAATGACAGCAGGTCATAGACAGAGGTGTGACAAAAAAGTCAATCTTAAAAAAGAAAATAAATAATACAGATAAAAACTGGGCTTTTTCCTGAACAACGAAGCTCGCAAGTTACAGCTATAATCTAGTCCAAAAGAATGAAGAGGCATGCAACAAGACCACTACAACAAATCAAGCTTGACATTATCAATCCTTTGGCTCTTAGTGGATAATAGTCAGTGTAAATGAGAACAAACTGGATGGAGTCTATTCTGATCACACTTACAGCTTTGCTATTGATTAGATTGATTTGTGCTTCAACATCTTCATGTTTAACAGTGGACAAGCTTCTTGCTCTGCCATCATACGATCCTATTAAACCCTCTTAGCACATCCCTCCCCTGAGCAGGGGGTCCTGTCTCAATGCAGCTCGTTTGTGTGTGAACAAGTGGGGCATTCCTCAGAAACTCAATCCAGCTCTATTAACTACAACGACCACAAACCAAAGCTCAAGAGCAGAACCTGACATAACGCAAGCTTCACAGTGATCCTTCGACATACCCACAATAGGCTGATCCGAGCGGGCAGTGCAGGTTGATTATTTCAACACTGCTGGCATTGCTCAGTCTGTGGTTATAAAAAGAGAGGTGCTCCGCAACAGCGCATAAGCAGTCACAGGAGCGAGGACAAGGCCATGAGACAGGCAGCCAGAGATAGTGTGCGTTAGTCTTTATATTGGTGTCATCTCTGTGGGCGACACATACATGCGCTTGCAGTTTCTTTTTGACCTAAAGCTCTGCACATCTCTCACTTGCCTCAGGTTCCCCACTACAGGGCCAGTTCAAGCCACAGACATTGAAATGTTCATAAGAGTCAATGTCAGCATCTTGAGTCTTTATGAACTAACATGGGCATGAATAACTTGCCCAGAACTCAGTGATGTGAATGCTTAACGCCCTCAATTGGGAATCAAAGTACCTGCCAGGTTTCTGTTAGCTTTCTTTGAGCTACAACGCTGACAGTCATGGTATAAAACTGAAACCACAAATAGCTATAATGTTTATCACACTCTCTGTTAGTTCACCAAGAAAAAGCTCTGCTGCCATTTCGGAAATTCCTTATTGAGGTTTCAGGTTTGTTAGTAAAAACTGATAGCGATTAGTAATGAACTTAAATCCCCAGTCCAAGTCATTTCTTGACTGGCTTACTACTCACGCATTTCATACAGTGCCTACAGCACTGCATTTACATCTGGAGCAGTGGATTACAATGCTAGCTGTATTTATTTAATGGATAAGCATCATAACAACAAATGGACACAATGACGTTATATTCCTAGCAAGCTGGAGGTGACCACTTTGCACAGAGCTATTAAACACCAACTCCTCTACTTTGCTGAGACACTAGTATCTAAATCAACCTTTAATACTAAGCTATTAGTCATCTAGGTGCAAGTTAATTCACTCAATTTAGGACACATTAAGGATATAAATTCATGTTATCAAGGTGAATTCAATTAGTTGCATAAAAAACCTACTTAAAATAGACTCAGTCAATTGTGAGCTCATTTCAGCTCATCAGCCAAAATTAAATTAAATGAACTGAAATTGAGGGAATTGACCTTAACAAAATAGCCAACCCCAAAATATTAATCCTCACTACTCAAACGACATAACAGTTATTCACAACAGGATCTTCAGTGAAATGCCAATTAAGCTCCTCATTCAATAACAATGTGGGCTCATTCATTTTCTAGGCCTGACTCTAGGTGTGAAGGAACTGTTCCTCCTAAATCATCTATTGTCCCCGTGTGCAAGCTCCAAATTAAATTACTGCTCATCCTTTTGTTTCTTCTCCAACGCTCCTGTTGACACATCCTCACAGAAAAAAATGCTGTCTTCACACTGCAGCTCTGGGCCAAGGTCAGCCATCGTGTTTGCACAACCCAAGGTTAAAAAATAAAGTGATAGATTTCCGGGTACGCTTGTTCTATTTTAAAAACCTGGCTCCTTCCCACCAACGCATAACACACTAATTGATGTGGCCTATTAATACACAGCCAATGTTTGCATAGAAGGTAGTGGACATTAGTGACTCAATTAAGATATGATTAGGAGATTATAGAGCTTCTCCTCTTCCCTGCAAGCGCAAGTTTATAAGGTGACAACAGCAGAGGCTAAAGAGAGTGGCTCTTTTATGAAAAAGTGGTCAATGGAAATGAAGACGCCTCAGAAGAAGAGTAGATTCATGATCTAGGCCCTCAAGAAAGGTACCTCAGAGGGATGCTTTGAATCCTGCAGTGCGAAAACACACTTAGTGTAAAAACACTGAACCTGGCCTCATGTTCCAAAAGAGAGCACCAAGTAAAAAAGGTACAATGCTCACGGTCACGACTTGGCCACAGCTAAAGAAAGAAGCAAGAAGCTAGTCACTGATCAATAATTTACCAAACCCTTACAGCAAGAAGCACTTTTAATAAACATTATCTTGACACGGTGAGGCACATATAATGTGAAATGACTCACAGGTAATCAATTTTTGTGACCTTTTGCTTTCTTGTATGACTCCTTGCCATTGTAATAGTGTTTAATATGAGTGGCACACAGAAGAACTGGAATGTGTAATGAAAACCAAAAGGCACTGGTAGAAATATAGGATTACAGAAACCTCTTTAAAAATGAAAAATGTGAAAAGAAAAAAAAAGGATTTCAGCCATGTGGAACAGAGGGAATGCATTTATAGCATATTAGGAATTGAACTGGGTAATTTACACTAGAGGGTGACAATTTTAGAAAACAGTCTAGTGATTTTTAGTAGAACAATATTCAGTAGATGACAATTTATTTTCTGTTGGCTTTTTCACTGCATATGTCTCAAAGTTAGGGGAACTGGCGCTGGTGGGAAAAAGCCTTCTCTATGCAATGTATGTTACTTTGTAGAGCTGCAAATAAAAGCAACTGCGTTATGCACAAGCGAAACCAGGGTAAGAGTACAGGGTGGCTCTGGCTTCCACAATCTGAAATTAAAATCTGATAATAATATGTTACCACAAGTAACTTCACAAACAGATCAGCACATTCCAAGCCCTGTCATTTAGGCAAGAATGACTCTCTCAAACTATGATGTATATTGCTCATCAATGTGATTGGGTCACCATCAAAAATTTCTAATTTAAAGTAATGTTGGAGCAAGAAACTTCTAACGTTGGGACTGTGAACAACAGGGGCATCAATATGGCCACAGTTTGACCCTTGGAGGAGGCATCTGTAGCCTACCTGTTCTCTGACCCACAAACACAGACTCCATAGCATGGGGGAGAGCAGCACATTAGCTCAGTACAAGATCCTCACCATCTGTCCATGTCACCTCCTGAGCTGTCTTTTCGAGCCCGGCTGCGCTGGCCCAAAACACAACCTGGTCCACGTTCTTTAGTAAAACGCTGCAGAACACTGCAGATGCCATTTATAGAAAACAGTGATCTCACGCTGTCCCATGCGAGGAAAGCAAGTTAAATGCAGCCCTGCCTGAGTACTGCTCAATGTAACACCCAGCCTGAACGCACCCCTGTGTTTAGTGTACCGCCAACATGTAGCTCAAGCACCTGGGTGGAGTGTCCATGATGATGTTAATGCATAGGTATTGTGATCCTTAGAGGGGTGCTCTATCAGCCTTTTCCCCCACAAAAATCCACACCTACGTCAGCTGCCAAAATCATGGGCACATGATGAAATAGATGGGTTTTATCTAAGACACTGATGAAATGACCAAAACAAACTTTTGGTGTCTTCACATCCCTTCCACACTGACCACCTCCAAACAACTATTTGAGCAGGCAGCTGTTCATTCTCCTGATGACAAGGGCTAACCTAGCTAGGTGAGCCATTCTCAAGCAGTCTGTCAATTATGCACGTATGATTAATGCAACAGAGTAAAACATGATTGCATAATGAAGCAGTTTCATAATGTCTGTACATGGCAAACTTCACTGTAAGACGCTTCAGAACTTTGCCATTCAATCACCAATTTAAGTACATGTGAAACCTCCGAGCTTAACATTTTACTTAAATAAACATTTATTCAATTACAACTAATGATCAGACCACCACTGACCAAATACTAAAGAATCTCTGCCAAAACACTGCACGTAGAACTGCCACAGGATCAACCATGGCCCACAGCTTTTACGACTGATATCACTGACCGTCTCAGTCAGATCATTCTGAACACAAGCAAGGAGGAACTGCAAAACACAAGCCTAAGACCTAAAGGTAAGCTTCACATATGAATCATGAAGCTTCATTTCGTGAAACGTTCTCACCTTTGTACCACAACAAGCTATGGTAACGGAGGAAATTTGAGCTTCTTTGGACTCGAAAATTCTATAATTTAGACACCGTCGTTTTGCGAACAGTAAAAGTTTCTGTCGTACCAGTTATGCATATTATGCGACCGGTAAAAGTGGTAAAACAAGAAAGACACACAAAACAAGTGCCATTAAAATCACCCAACGTTAGCTCAACGAGCTAATGCAAGTTAGCCAAGCTAGTTAGCTCGCCGGCTAACTTCACCGTTCACATCTACCAGTAAGGCTAGCGGCGCCATTAGCATAAAGCTAACTAGCAAGCAGCGAGCAAGAAAAGCCGAATTTTAAAGTAAGAGTTCAATAAAAAGGGGTCGAGTCACACCGCCAAAAAAACCGTCGACGTTAACGTCTAATAAAATGATTTAAAACGAGTCTGGAGGGTAATCTAGTTAACCGTGTAGCCTCTTACCTTAAGACTCCAACTGCCCGAGGTTGCTCTGCTCGCCGATCCGTGTTCCGCGGTAGGAAAGTCGGATAGCTCTGCGAAAAGCCCCGCCGTTACAAGCTGTTAAGCGACGCCAAAATTCTCTCGCTGAGTCTCCGCTTTCAGTTCGACTCCGTGTAATTTTTAGTCAGAGGCTGATACGGCGATAGGTTGTCGTGTCCTGGTTGTAAGTTAAAATCCATCTAAAGCAGTAAAATCAGAAAATGAGACTATATTTTAAGAGTTGCAGCTACAGCCGAAGCTGTGTGGTGCGTTAAGGGCTCAACAGCGAGCAGCATAACAAGAGGAACTGGAGACTGAGCTCCGGATCGATGTGAAGTCTGTAACGTTACCCCCGGCCGTATTTTCCTCGGCTCGACTGCATTCCTCCCCTCTGTTGCACAATGAGCCGCTATAATTTATTCATGAGATCATGGGGATGGAGGTGCTCTCTGTCGGAATAAAGAGAGGCAGTTTTCCTTTTTTCTTTTCTTTTTTTTTTTTGTCACTCACCCCCTCATCGCCCTCCCCAGCTGACTTCCCCCCTCGACGTGTTTCAGACCAGATTAGCTGATCGTCCATCGAGTAGGTTTGCTAGGGAGAATGTGGATGACGAACGAGGATGATGATGGTCATTATGATGAACAGGATGAGAATGATAATATTTAGAAGGATGAGGATGATGAGGATGATGATGATGATGAAGTTGGGGATGATGAAGATAATTATAATGATGATGTGTTGATAATGTTGAGGCTGGTGATGATAATAAAGAGGACGGTGATGAGCATGATGTGATTAAATGTTGGGAATAATAATGATGGTGATGATGAAGATAATTATAATGATGATGTGTTGATAATGTTGAGGCTGGTGATGATAATAAAGAGGACGGTGATGAGCATGATGTGATTAAATGTTGGGGATAATAATGAGGATGATGAAGATATTTATAATCACGATGAGGAGCAGGAGAATGATGTGATGGTAGTGAGGATCGTGAAAATGATAACGAGAATAAAAACGAGGATGACGATGAAGATGGTGATGATGCCAGGCGGTGGATAACCTGGGAAATCTGTGCGATTGTGGTGTTTGTGTCTCATTGTCCTTTAACTGCAGATCTGAGCAATTTAGACCCACAATACAACTTATTTTAAGACAGACAATTTCATCACATCATGCTGTGACAAGCCATATTTTATAAGTTATTGCAGCCATACTATTCAAGACTGTATATTATTGTAGACAATGTAAGTTCTAAAAAATAATGATTATTCTAATACACTGCTCTTTGAAAAATGCTCTTACAGAAATATCTTTGGGTTAGATGGAAAATTAATCAAATGTAGTTTAATTAGGTAGAGATTAATCATTTCCTAGTTGTGTAATCCATTTATCATAGTGAAAAGACACTTGCATTAATTATACTAATCACACCACAGTGTATTGACCTTTATACCAAATTATTTCAAACTGCAGTCCAACACTGAAAAAAATTTGATTTAAAAATCTAAAAAGTATTCAGGCCTTAGATATTTACAAGGGTTAGGTAAGGATCTGTTAAGTGCTATGGCATTACCTGAGATAGTAATAAACCTTCTATAGGGAAGTGGCAGTCCCAAACCATCCATCCATCCATCCATCCATCCATTTTCTAAGCCGCTTCTCCGTCAGGGTCGCGCGGGGATGCTGAAGCCTATCCCAGCAGTCTTCGGGCGGAAGGCAGGATACACCCTGGACAGGTCGCCAGTCCATCGCAGGGCCAGTCCCAAACCTTAACCCCTAAATTTCAAATTGTAAAAATCATATTTATGTTTTTTTTTTTTGTATTGTTTCAGTGTTTTTAAAAGTTTATTTTTAGTTGAAAGACAAATGTATCATGAGTCTAATTTTTCAAAAAGGTTTATTCAAAAAATGCTGTCCCATGTTTTCATGTCACAACCAAAGCACAAAATTTTAGTCCATAGGTGGAGCCTGATTTTAGCCACACCTCTGCATATTAGAGCAGGAAGTGAGACTGCATCCCTGTCCTTCACTGCCACATGGTGAGCAGTTAGAAGTAAATCTATCCCAGAGTCTGAAAATACTTCATTATAAAGTGTGTAACTTTATAATGAAGTAAACATTTTTGTGTTTTAATCAAAAATATTATGATTTTATGTGTATACAACTGTGTAAATTTGTGTTTGCTGGTCATGTACTGGCTAACATTTTTGAGTTATACTACAGAAGAAGGAGACAGTTCCCTGGCTGGAAAATGAATGGGAAAACTTGTAACGCTCAACATGGCATCTGTCAATAGGGAAAGTCCTGCCCCACACTGAAAAGAGCCTATCAGCTTGCTGGTTACGCCCCCCTCTGATGTAAAGATCTGCATAAGTAGTAGCCAGAACAAACTGCATTATTTGACCCAAGCTATATAGGTCTGCTGATAACATCCTGTATAAATAAAAATAAAATGTGGGATTGAGATCCTAAAGCAAGGCCACGACTTAGTAAAGCATGGAGATCACGAGATATTGAGTCAAGGCCACAACTAAGTAAGGAATGGAAACAAGATCTTGCCTTTTTAAGCTGTGCCAAAGGCTTAATTATCTCATTCCCATGTTTTACTAAGTCGTTGCCACACATTAGGATCTACTTCCCACACCTTACTAAGTCATGGCCATGCATTATTTTTATTTATATGGGATGTCATGTATTCGGGACAATAACCTGGGTCATCTGAGAGTGGATCTGCAGTGCCATTCACTGCAGTCCAAATCAGTTAAAAGAAATGTGTTTTGAACTCTTTTAACCCATTTTGGTAGAATGATCTGTACGTCATGGCAGGACTAATTGTTTTGGGAAAAATATCTGTTTGGGATTTGTTACCAATATCATGACAATTAAAACTGTGAAATTCTTGTTACTTTCCAAAAACTAGTCTTGTTATTTTGGCCATATTTACTTTTTTCTAGCTAGAAACACTGAACGCTGAATGTAGTGTAGTGCCAGACTGCCAGTTAGTTGTGATTGTGTTGTCTTGTACATAGCGTGTGAGTGTTTTGTCACTTCTCATTCATCTCATCTGGAGGCTGTTTACAAGTTCCATGTCATGAGGTTACATTTCCCCAATTAAAACTTAAAATGAAAGTTGTAGCTCTTACGATTTGAAATTTGCCCTTTCAAATAGCTATTTCTATACAAAAAGGAGTCATCTTTGAGCCCTGTGTCACAGACAGGAATGTAGCTTTGTTTAATGTGAATCATGAATCATTTGTATTGAATCCCCCTCTGGATTCAATAATGGAACACCAGAGGAGGTCAATGTTTTAGATGGCCACACCTGTGGCTTCCCTTCAGTGATCCCTCCAAAGCCTTGTCCCCAAAACAGATGCACACATACTACCTTAGTTGTAACACAAATCACAAATGATGATAAAAGTGGGCATTGATGCAGATGAGTAGCTAGGTAACATAAGAGCTAGGTAGCTAATTGACCAACATTACCCTTGTTGGACTGATCCATTCAGAGCCCACTTTATTAGCTTCAGATGTGGTAAATGTGGCAAACGAATTACCAATCTAGGATATATATAAGCAGGGGTGCATAAAGTTTTGCCTTTGGGGAGTGTTTGTGGCAGTCCAAGACAAACCTGTATACAATTGAAGAAACTGTGGGAGGTTGAGCTCTATTGAGGTAAGAAGAATTGAGACTACCCTGGGCTAGAACAAGGTCAGTGTGGCCTTCTTGCACCTCAAACGTTCTTAGTAGTGTTAGAAAGCCACACTTTCATTTGTTTTCCTTGGTTTCTTGACAGTGTGAGCAATCATAGGCAGTCATATGCAGTTTGGTGTAATTTTCTCTGTCTTTATTCTTTTATTCTAGAACTAAACAGCTGTCACAGAGGTTCATCTCGTTCATCTCACAACTTAGGTTTAACGATCTAGCCGATGCTGAAGGCTATGCACTGAATGGATGGAGCTGAACAGCACTGTGTAGCACAGGATTGCCTAAAGTCTGACCTGTGGGCCATGGATGGGACATTTGATTTAAATAATGTTACCCTTAGCCCATCACAAACTTTGTCTCCCCTAGATAAAAATTTGGGCACCCCTGGGGTAGCAGGTTGTACCACAGTGCAGCTATACCACATAGAACGTGTTGTTTGGAGAGTGCCAATTCACATCAAACTATAGTTCATTGGAATAAAACGCCTTTTTAAAACACAATTTAGTGAATTTAGCACATTTAGTGTCAGTGAATGTATTTGAAGTGAAATAGGTTATGATGTGACCAGGCTAGTAACATTATCTGATGCAACAGAACTTTAGTACTTACTTTTGTGATCTGGTTCTGGATTTAATGTAATGCAGTAACAGCAAAATGCTTAGTGGTGCACTGTGGCACAGAGATATTTAACAGTTCTGAGAGAAACTGGCCAATTCTAGAAGTTGAAGCCGAATATTGGCAGCATTGTACTTTAATTAAATACAATGGTTTCATATTTTTGGATCCTGTGGCGCATTTGATGTACAGTGGCCTAAAGACTACGTTGAAGCTTCCACCTATGAGCCATGTATAAACTGATTTTGTACTTTACTTTACTTTTCATTACCAATAATGGGTGAGACAAAATCATGAGGCCTAAATTACAGAAAGTATATATGTACAGTGCTGTGAAAAAGTATTTGCCTCAACCTGATTTTTTTCTATTTTTCACTTATTTGTCATATTTAAATGTTTCAGATCATACAACTGATTTTAATGTAAGATAAAGACAACACAAGTAACCATAAACTGCAGCTTTTAAACATTTATTCCATTTATTTGAAGGTAAAGATTTATACAAAATGTATATCACTTGTGAAAAAGTAATTACCCACTCAAACCTAATAACTGGTTGTGCAATCCTTGGCAGTAACGACTGCAATCAGTTACTGCCAAGGATCTGATTATAACTTGCAGTGAGTTTTTTACATCACTGTGGAGGAATTTCGGCCCACTTGTCTTCGCAGAATTGTTTTAATTCTGCTACACTGGAGGGTTTTTCAGGGATGAACTGCTTTAAGGTCTTGCCACAGTATCTCTATGGGAATCAAGTGAGGATTTTAACTTGTCCACTACAAAATCTTAATCTTTTTGAGCCATTCAGAAGTGGACGGGCTTGTGCGCCCGTCAAAATCATGAGGCATAAATTGTTGTCCTGCTGTATAACCCAGCTGCACTTGAGCTTTAGCTCACATACTGATGAGCAGACATCCTCCTTCTGGATTTTCTAATAGAGAGCAGAATTCATGGTTCCATCAAATTGTCCAGCTCCTGCAGACACAAAGCTGCCCCCAACAAGTAGTTGGTGTGTTCTTTTGGTATGTTTGTTCTTTTGTTATGACTATTGGTATGTTCTTATGATTATTATCCCAACATTAAGTATTATATTGGGGGTCATCTAGATGTTTTTGGAAAATGCAAAACATGTTTTTTGTTCTTTTTGGTCAGCAAAGGTTTACATCTTGAAACTCTCCCATGGATGCCATTTTTGCCAAGTGTCTTTCTTATTACAGACTTGTGTAGATCAACCTTAACAAAGGCAAGTGAGGCCTGTAGTTCTTTAGTTGTTCGTCTGGGTTCCTCCTGGACAAGTCATTGAGACTGTTCGATTTTGATGACTTTGTTTCACACCTGTATTTAAATCTCTTTAGAATGTGGAATCACATGCTCTTTGAGACCTTCCAGCCTGCTTCACGTTACCAGACAGGTTCTATTTATGGGATATTTAGATTCAACAGGTCTGGCAGTAATAATGTCTGGGTGCGGAGAGTGAAACTCAATTGAAACAGTTGATTGAATTTGGTTAACTGGTTGATTTAGTAGCTAAGGGGGCAATTACTTTTTCACATACGGCCAGGTAGGGCTGGACAGCATTTTTCTTTCAATGAATGAAATCATCATTTTAAAACAACATTTTATGCTTACTTGGGTTATCTTGAAACATTTGAGGATGATAAATGTGCAAAAAATAGAAGAAAGGGGCAAATTTTTTTTTTCACACTTTCTCATATTTTGTTTATTTTCTAAGCAAAAATAAATACACATCCTCTACAGAGAACACACCTCTGCACATTTCAATGTGCAGAACGGTCTTTCGCATAGTGGTGGATAATGGGGGCATTGGTCTGTGTTTCATCTCATATATATTCTCCAGTGAAGCAGGAAATCATAGCTGACCATTTAAGTGTTACTAATCGCTCAGGTGAACTTAAGAACATAAACTATGAATGAGAATATACTTCAGTTACATTTCATTTTGAAGAATTTCTAGGGGGGCCAAACATTATATATATACAATGCACAATATAGATTTTCGTGAGGTCATTTCAAATTATGTAATGTAGTATAATACACTACAGCCATGGATTTCAACCCTTATTTATTTTTCTTACACATTGTTTTTTAAATTATTTTATACATTAATTAAATTAATAATCATCCAATGGAATAGTCTAGTGTTTTTCTTGGAAAAAAACCTTTTTTTGCTTTTTTGAACGAAGTTGTATGCAGAAATTTAGCCATTTTAAGAAATTGTCACCCACTTGCAGAATATTTCTATTTCTGCAGTATTCTTGGGCCATCTTGCATGCACAGCACGTTTTACAACTACTCACAGATTTTCATTGATGTTTAATTCTGCAAACTGTGAAAGCCATTCCAAGCTTCAGCTTGCGTTTCTGAAAGTACATCATGGTGGATCTTTGGTTTCTGTGGCCAGTGAGTTTCATTTTGCTTCATCAGTCCATAGAACTTTTTTCCAAAATGCTTTTGGCTTATCTATATGTTGTTCAGATGTTCACATTTGTCATGAAGTTGCAGGCTTCTGATGACTTTTCCATGTAGATCATGTTTGTACAAGCAACACTGCACATCAGAGCAGTGCACCACCACTCCTCTGACACCTAAACCTTCCTGCAGGTCCTCTGCTGTCATGGGTGGTTTTGCTTTGCCTTCCTGGCCGGCATACAAACAGTTCTCCTTGTCCTGGATGTCCATAGATCCCCTCAACTGCCATTTCTTTGGTATCTTTTTACAGCCTTCCCCTGCAATGAAGACATCAGTTAGCCTGTTTTACAGACCCAGCCAGCTGCTTAGAGGAGGCCATGTTAGTTGAGTTTTTAGAGAATTTATAATGCTCTGCAATTGTCAATTGTGACAATAAACATCAAACTGAAATTCATTTTGCACTCCACTCATTTAGACTTAAAGGAGTTATATTTTGTAAAACACAATTTATTATGGTTATTATCACCTTTCCTCAAACTCAATATTTTCAAGCTAAAAGGTACAAGGTGAAATAAGTTATGATGTGCCTAGGCTCTTAACATCAGATGATTAGTATTTACTTTTGTGGCCTGGTTCTGGATTTAATCTAAGGTCAGTCCTATCAAGTCAATTAAGGCCTAATAAATTATGAGACTCACTGCAAAAAATTGTTTGCAAAGATTATCAGTCATTGATGACTTTGACTATGAAAATATGTTGATGTATTGATTTCTTAGAAACTTCTGTAATGTTCTACTACAAATTGTCAGGCACACCTTAACATATTCATTCATAATTCACACACTAACCTGAAGACCTAAAGTTTTACACTGGTTTTATGCTTTTTAATGTGGAACTGCTAGTAGTTCTATGTTCCCTGTAAGTCTATAGAAGGTCATTTTTGTCTAGAAGGACACATTTCACCAAAATAGTAAATAAAGAGACAAGTAATCATTGTTAAAAACATAAAACCTATGAAACAGATACAGTGGACCATTGGGACTAGTCCTTTAATTAGAGTCTGGGTAATGAAGAACTGTCCTCTAGTTTTACCTGTGTGCTCCTTTTAGATAAACAGAAATGGTCTGGGACTAATTGGGAACTGTGTGAACAGATGTTGCTCTCTCTAACTATAGCCAGAAGCATTGGTTGTTAGTAGTCATATCACACTTACAAAGGAGAAGGTTTTGGTGGGGCTGGTATGCAGAAGTAAACCCATGAGCAAATCAACATGCTACAAAAAACTCTGACCTCTTTAATTACTTTGCAGCTTCAATATGCACTGTATAAAGTCTCAGGCATATAAAAAATACACTATATTTAGAATAAATACAAATAAACAAATGTGTGTGAATGTGTTAGCTTAACCATCTCCTGAAGGTAGTACAGTATATACAGTTACCATCCAATACCTAATGTATGTAATCAATCCTTCATTAAATTAAATCAGGTGTGCTGCTGATGGAATAACTGCTGATTGGATAATTGAACCTTCTTACTTTATAATAAGTTACTGTAAAATTATTTGGAACAATTTGGAACCATTTTGCACCATTTCTACTGGTCCATTCATTGTGATTTTTTACACATAGGAGGCAAAACATATTTAAAAAAATGGAGAGGGATGAAAAATGGAGTATATTTGTGACACTGACCACATTAAGTTCTTTGCACAAAAGGTCAGTTTTTGTTTTTATTCCTTTTATTAAAACACATGTTCAGATAACTTTCAGGTGGACCTGATCTACTCATCTACTCATCAGAGGCTTTTGCACAAACCTATGAAGTTGGTATTCTATTGCTTAAATACATATATATCACTGCTGTCAGAACAAAACCGTGTATCTCCATTTTTTTCAGTTTTTACATAATTTGAAAATACCTGCTGCCATTTACATTGTGTGTAAATTTCAAGATGAATGGACGCAAAATTACTAGGAAAAAAATTCAGGTTCCATTGACTTACATTAAAAGTAAAGTGTGTTTTTTCCTTCTCCTGTAAAGTCAACATTTTGGAGATACGAGGTTTTGAAAACAGCAATATAAACAGTGTGTGTGTGTGTGTGTGTGTGTGTGTGTTTGTATATATATATATATATATATATATATATATATATATACATATATATATATATATATATATATATATATATATATATGTATATATATATACACATACATACATACATACATACACACACACACACAAAATGCATAATGTGTGTTTGTGTGTGTGTACACAACTTGTCACATTGTCATATTCACTTTGATATTCAAAAAACCCTATTACTTTAGCCACTGAATAACACAAGGTACTCCTCTTTAGATCAATTATGTCTGCAGGTTCCTTTGTTTGTCAATCCCCTGCTCTTTTGCTGTAGTGTAATTGATATTCTTTCCTTGTTCTGTCTTGTTAAGATCTCACAGGGCAGTGCCATATCTGCAGAAAAAGAGGAAAGAACTGCCCTTAAGACATTGAGTCAATAAAACAGACACTTTACCATGCCAAGAGGGAATGGGCTGCACTACTCCAGCTCAGAGAGGGGGGAGCGAGAGATGTCGGCTCCACGGTGAACTCAGACCTACAAAACAAACGGCATCGCTGTGCTATTAGATTCAACTAATTTTATGTTAACCATGGGAGCACACTACCTAGAACTGCGGTTACATAAGAATGGACTTAGAAGGTTGTAGCCCCCGTCCTGCTCTCCCCCTGTTGAGAATGGTTTGTGCCATGCCGATGGCAAGAACATATCATGGGAATTATCCAGCAGAGAGAGACAGCAGGAGGGAGGGCGAGAGAGAGAGAGAGAGAGAGAGAGAGAGAGAGAGAGAGAGAGAGTGGCAGAGTATGTACTGTGGCTAGACTGAAGCTGCTGAGAAAAGAACAATAGATCTGCAGTCTTGATGAGCGTGACTGAATGCTACTCTAGAGGTTTGGAGCCAGACAAGTGCTGTAGGGAGCGAGTGCAGTAAGGGTTTATTCTGTAAGAGGTGCAGGGAACAAAGGGAGTCAGCTGACCAGGTAATGAGGAGACAAATAAGAAGCCATTTAAAGCATCAATATTGATTTTTTTTAGTCCATAGAATTAGCTAATTAACTTAGCCCTCACTTGCTGAAAGGTGACTTGAGCAAAGTGAGCTTGACACACACAGGTCACCTTGGGTCGAAGGGAAACATGTTTAAAACATGGCACATTACAACAAATCCAAACATGAGTCATATGAAAACAGCAACATTATCCTTTGTGTGTGTTTGAGATCAGTCAGTTGAAGTGCCTGCATCACTGCATGAGGCCAGCGCAGCGAGAGGGGGGGAAAAGGAAAAAAAGGAGTCCGACTTATGCTCAGCAGCTCCCTGTTGCCCTGGAAACAGGTGCTGAGATTCTTTGCCTTTTTCCCCATCTTTCTCCTCGCTATCGATGTCAGTGCCACCTCCCACAGCCTCCCCTCCCCCACGACCTGCCGCATCCACCCCCCCCCCCCCCCTTCCCCATTCCCATCTACTGCAGTCATTTAACAATGTCACAGGCCAGAACAACCAATCCCCCCCTTTGCACACACCACCACCACCACACATCCACGCACTGACCCCTCCTCCTTTTTTCACTCCCCACTCCACGAACTGCCGAGCGCGTAGAGCCACTGTATCAGGGTCAAACAGCACCCTGCTATTGATCCCTATGAAGGCTGGGGATCTAGTGCTACGAGGCTACAGCACTAGTCCTTTGACCCCACCCCCAGCCCAGCTAATCTCTTTGCAAGAGCCACTCAGGCAGGCGGCGTGCTCCCGTTAGCCAAAAGGATATGGACAAAGAGAAATCTTGCTGGCGAGAAAGCCAAGAAAAGCACACTCTCCCAATTGGGGAGAGGGCATTGATTTCCATTCCGGTCCGATACCAAGGCTAATATCCCGATACCGATACAATACTTGTAGCCATTTGGTGTAGATAAAGCTAGGAAAAAAGATACAAAGTGACCAACAAACTGGATAGATATTGAATGTTTTTGGCTTGAATATTTAAAGCTCTAAAGTTTTAGTCCACATGAGGATCGATTCTCACAAAGTACCGGTACTTCAGTAACTCCCACTGTGGTCGACAAAGAGCAGTTCACATTTCACCCAGATGGCCAAGCTGTGCCCCACTGATGGAGTTTTGTTAATACAGCAAGACAGATTTAGCTCCACCACTGTTTAGACGGCATTTCCTTTAACTAAATCACGGCTACGCAAGGCCCCAAAAAACGGTGCGCACCAGGGATCGAATGTTTGATTTCATTTTCTGGCCTTTTTAAGTCAACACTGTTTTTCAAGCACCCCACATTCCATTGTAGTGACTTTCTCCCTGGCCTGGAGAGGAACATTCCCAGGAAGTGGCTGACCGACAATAACAGCAACGAGGAAAAAAAGAAAAAGAAAAAAAGGCAGCAGGGTGGGGGTGGGATCGGGTTGGCTGGATCAGGAAGAAAAAGCCTGTTCTCTACCACCTTTGCTCAGCCAGACCAATGACATGCCAACACTGCAGCACTGAAAAAAATGCAGGCACTTCTCAGCACCCACATTAAAATGCACAAGACAGTTCTGACAACAGACCCGACAATCTAATTTCATATGGCTCTAGGTAGATGAGAAACACACTTCACATTACACAACCTTGGCTTTGTCAGCATTTTCAGCATATACTTCAAACAGCTGCGTTCGCATTACATCTGTGAGAAGTCACCTCAAAAAGGGGAGGGGGGGTCTTGTTGTGAGAGCCTGCGGATGATTCGCAGCGGCGTAACTCGGATGGACGTTAAGAGCCACATCAGGCCGAGCGAAGGACGATTGAAGCGGACGTTCTGTCCCGCTCAATCACACTGTGGCATTCCTAATTAGGATGAAAACAGAAAAGGCTCAAGAGAAAGTATGTCAACCCCCGAATGCTCTGCCTCCCTCTCTCCTCACTGAAACAGTGTTGTGACTCCTGTTGGATGTGTGCTGAAATTAATCCCTGTAGTAGTAAACACTGTCAGAGTAAACTCTGACTCTCTGTTAATGTTCTGTGTTAATGGGCAGCAAAGATATTTAAGTAACTTAATACTGCATCGCTCTACTATAAGTGATTTTTCAATGGTTCTGCTTGATTTAACTGTTAAGATGTAAACAAAGTCATTCCGAGATGTTTGATGTGAAATGCTCCATTCCAAGGAAACTTAATTGAGTTGGAATTGCGTAATTGTTCACAGCGGTGGTGATGGGAACTAATTTGCAGCCTCCAAAGCCCACCTTACAGAAAGTTAATACATACAATAGTTACAAATATGTTGCCTCATGCCTCAGACTAAGGCATTACAATCCATTTTGGCAGAGAACTACATGGGGGGTTTCTACGGCAAAGTACCCTGCTGGAAACACTGGCACATTCCATGCTGGTCTATGTTGGTTTACGCTGGTCTGGGGCTGGTTTAGCTTGTCACCCAGCATGGTCATGCTGATTAACCAGCATACCAGCATACAAAGCACAACATACCACTGTTGTTGGAAGAAAATCTTGTATCTTCATTTTTGACGTTTTTCAGTTCTTGACAGAATTTAAAAATGCCTGTTGCTCTTTACAATGTATGTTAAATTCAGTTTCTCTACTATTAACCATTTGACATCAACACACACTGAATAAATTCACTGACATGTCAACAACAGAATTTTGCAGAAATCAGTGAAATTCCTCTTTAAATGTCAGACATTAAAGCTAATAGATGTCAAGCTAATAGGTAAATGTTGATTTTATGCCAAAAATGTTTCAGTGAATATGTTAAAAAGCTCATTCAGATTTCACATAATAATCAACTCAGTCACTAAACGTAGTGTTATCACTCAATAATTCAGTAATAAGATTAGCCCCATTGAGTCCACAGACCTGACAGGGTAGATTGAAGAAATCTGAAGCTATGATTAAATCGTTGGTTGGAGTGGCAGGGATAAAGCTTAAGATAAGAGTCCAATCATGTGAGGGGCCAGAAAGTAGAGAACCACTGCAGATAAAACAGAGAAAACACCCTCTGGGAAGAACCATCTGACTCAAACAGGGAGAGCTTTTCACATTTAAAGTGGCCTGTTGTTCTAGTGGCCAGAGGTGATTCTCTATCAATGGCATCCTGCAGAGGGGGTCAGAGGACTTTGGTCGTTCCAAACAGTGAGTCAGCGAGGACAGGATTTACGTCTGTAAGCGACACATTATGTGGACTGTGTTTGCATTGCTTGGACTGCTAACTGCTAAACAGAGAAGGATTATTTACAATTAAAAAGTAAAAAATTTAAAAAGAAAGTATGAAGTTCTCAACACAACATTTTAAATGTTGGCCACTGAGTAGAAGTACAAGTAAAGTTGAAGTGTCCAGGGAGTATAAGTACAGGATGGGTGTTTCTAATAAAGTGGCCAGTGAGTAGAAGTAGAAGGTAGCTGTGTCTAATAAAGTGGCCATTGAGTAGAAGTAAAAGATGGGTGTTTCTAATAAAGTGGCCAGTGAGTAGAAGTAAAAGATGGGGGTTTCTAATAAAGTGGCCAGTGAGTAGAAATACAAGGTGGGTGGCCAGTGAGTAGAAGTACACGGTGGGTATTTCTAATAAAGTGGCCAGTAAGTAGAAGTACAAGGTGCTTCCAAGTGGCTGGTGACATGACCAATGGCTCCTCTGTTAAGAAATAATTTGAGTGGTGGCGCCATCTGTTGGTGGAAAGAATCAAATGCAACATGACGAGTCTACTTCAGGGTGACTCGCACAAGTTAGCCTAGAGCCTAAAAAAGGCTAGTTTCAAAATGAGCTAGCTTAAGAAGAAGAACAAGAAGAATGTGTACACGAGACTAAAGAGAGCATGTTCTAGGCTTTTCCAGTTCCTGTCCGGCGAGGTGTTTTCATGAGGAACAGCCCACCCTGTTTCTGAGTATAAACTCCTCACCTCACTCTTACTTTCACATTCGGTAAAACGTCTATGCTCCTCACTTCGTCTCCCGTCACTGTGCCGCGCAGATTGAGCCGCCGTGTCCACACACTCAGCCTAAACCGTGAGTAGCTGACGGGTCTCCGTGTTTTCTGGTCTCTTATTCTCGGTTAGACGCCTCTCTGTCCGAAGTCAAGCTAAAGTTGGAAAATCAGCGAGTCGCAGTATTTCTGCGAAATCGGAAATGTTTGACTGGGTCGTTGACGCTGTGAACGTCAATGAAATGAAATAAACATTTCTAAGCTAAGATTTTCTCACTCTTTCACTCGGTTGTGCGTCTCTTTTTGCTCGTCGTCACGAAGAATTGATGTCTGTGGTGACTGAAATGTGAGTCAGAGCTGTCACTGGTAAAGCTAATTGTTCCGAAGTTACAGTTTTTCTCCCAAACTTTGGCATTAATAACGTGTTGGCTAATAACTTACTTGTCTGTCTATATTACCTGTCTAATTACACTTAGGCTGTGCTCAAAACCACATACGCTTCTACACTAATAAACACGCCTGTATTTGCGGCGTTCTGCTGTTTACATTCATCATGGTAGTTTGTGGTTTTGGTCCTTCTTTGGGTATTTTGTCTTAAATAGTATGTCAAAGTAGAATATTGTAGTATCGCCATTAGTAGTGATATGAGTAGTGTATGCGGGTTTGGACGCAGCCTTATATGCAGAGTTGAGATAAAGGGCAAACAAACATCTTTCACTTTTGTTTTTATTCTGAGATACAGAATGTTAATATGTCAAAGTAGAAAGTTATCAGGCCACACTGGCTTACTGAGCAGCCAAAGGCCAGCAAAAAGGGTTTTATTAAAGTTTTTATTTCTGTTGTCTTTATCACCTATGTGTTGTTTAATGTTCCCCTGTGAAATTTGCATGGTTTCATGTTTCATTTACTTTGAGAGATTTTGTAGGGGGTTGACTGTATTAGTTTTAACAGTTGTGTCAACATGGGTACGGCATATTGAGCCAGTGGGTAAAATGAGCCGCGATTTTTATTTGGGCAACCATACACAAAAATGTCAATGCAACAACCTTATAACAGATTCAGGAGGAATCCTTCATTTCACTGTTCTGACTGAGATGAGCATGTGATGATGGTGGTGAGCTATCCAAAATTTTATACAATTTTTCTCATGCCAAGGGAAATTATAAAAGTTAAGATATTATCAGTCTTGCATAATAATAGAAATCAATAGGCCTCGGCTACTTTTAAATTGGATATGGGTTATTTTTATAGACATAAGTCCTGTTTCCCCATGCATGCCAGAAAAAGACTAGTTGAAGCAACTTTACTATCAGTGCTGGACTATGGTGACATTATCTATAAATATGCTCCATCCAGCTCTCTCAAATTACTGGACCCAGTGTATCACTCTGGAGATCCGTGCAGAACTCACCACTGTGAGCTGTATGCAAAAGTTGGTTTGCCCTCTTTAACGGTACGAAGGGAAACACACTGGTTGATTTTTATTTATAAGACACTCTCCGGTCATTTGCCAGAATACATCACTTCTTTGATGATTACAAATAACAGTAATTATCAGACTCGCTCTAGTAATTGGATCAGCTGCCAGGTACCAAGAGTTTTTACTGAACTGGGAAAATCTGCTTTTAGTTACAGCACCAGCGTCACTACAGGACACACTAAAACTCAGCTCACTGGTGTCACTCATATCACACATATCAAACCACCTTCAGACAGCCTGTACCTATTTTACTTAATCATATTTATTCGTAACTTTTATTTTTGTGTTAGTTCTCCTTAGTTCTTTATCTCTTTTTACTTATTTATTTATTTCCTCTCATTTTATTTTTAATAGTTTTTTATCATTACTTTTTTAATTTGTGATATTGTATTATTACCTTACTAATTTCTTATCTACATTTGATCTTAATTTTTTATTTAAATCTCAAGTTCTATTTTTATCTACTTTTATCTTTTATTCACTGTTATTTAAAATGTTCTTTTAATTTAAAATGATTAAATGTAGTTATTATTTTCTTTGTCATGTCAATCCCTGTTTTTGTAAATGCTTGGCTACATTGAAAATGAGGGTTGCCCTCAATGTACTTCCGAGTCAAAATAAAGGTTGATTGATTGATTGATTGAAATGATAGTTTTACAGCAGTATTAGTGCAGTTGTGGAGCAGTTTTTGCAAAATGGCTGCTGTGGGGTAAATTTTGCCACAGGTTTAGCTAATGGCTCAACTTACCCCAATGAAAATGTATAGTCTCTTAAATGCAACTAAGTAAAATAAATTAATGTATGTTGTACTGTAGTGATATTACAGAAGTTTTATCATGCTAAGAAACTACAAATATATAGCAAATAGAGACTCAGCTCCATTGACCAGTTTGACCAGAGGAGGATGGGTCCCCCCTGGTGAGCCTAGTTCCTCCCAAGGTTTCTTCCTCAGATCTGAGGGAGTTTTTCCTTGCCACTGTTGCCCCTGGCTTGCCCACCAGGGGGTTTCTGTACATTCTTACAGTCCTGTTGAAACTTTGTCTTTTCTGAAATTCTGTAAAGCTGCTTTGTGACAACATCCATTGTAAAAAGCGCTATACAAATAAATTTGATTTGATTTGATTTGATTGAAAGACCTGAGAGCATCTGTGAAGTGTCAGAAAGGGAGTTTGTTCAGTCAGGCAAAAGATGACAGAATGAAACTAAAGAGATGCGTTGAGAAACTTGATCACATTCCCAGTACAGGTTTTTACAGACTAGCAAAGACTCATCAGATTTTTTATGGCAAAGTGAGGTGTGAACTTGCCAACCACAAAGAGACTTCTCTGCTGAAAAAAATCATAGAAACCAGTAAACAGTTCTCATGGCTCATGGTGGTGTCCAGTAGTCAGTGATGATATTCTGTGTTTTCCTGAAGTTTTGATATCACAGTGTAAAAGATTGTAATGGTTCAACAGGTGTTTGGTGATAGGTGTTTAATTCTAGTGGTTCTAAGTCTTTTTTTCAGTAGGGTTACTAACCAGTTTCATGAACTTTCTCTTTTGAAGTACAGGGAGCTTGCATTTGAGTTGGCCAAGAGAAATGCCATTTAGGTTCCTGAAAATTGGGAGGAGCAAGAACGAGCAGGATCGCCAGTTAGTTCGTTTTCTTTTGAATTATGTCCATAAATTACATAACAATCATCCTTCCCTAATTGGTACTACTTTGATTCATGTGAACTGGAGAGGAGAATTACTTCTTTATTATTCAGTGTGTTGGTAGGTTATTTAAACTCCACCAAGCTCAACTTTCCCCCTACCTGTGCTCAATTTACCCCTGGCTGAGGGCTTGTTGTGCCAAAGGACCAACTTTTTTTTTTATGGGTCGTACTTCTAAAACTTGTTGTGACTCCTGTTGGATGTGTGCTGAAATGAATCCCTATTGTAGTAAACACTGTCAGAGTAAACTCTGACTCTCTGTTATTGCTCTGTGTTAATGGGCATCAAAGATATTTAAGTAACTTAATACTGCATCGCTCTACTACAAGTGATTTTTCAAAGGTTCTGCTTGGTTTAACTGGTAAGATGTAAACAGTCGTTCCGAGAGGTTTGATGTGAAATACTCCATTCCAGGGAAACTTAATTGAGTCGGAAATTGCGTAATTGTTCGCAGCGGTGGTTATGGGAACTAATTTGCAAGTTCAAGTTCAAAGTTCAAAGTGTTTATTGTCATTTGTACAGAGGAAACAGGTTTCCTTATATACAATGAAAAGCTTACTTTGCTCCTCGCTAAGAATGCTAGATATAACATTAAAAATACAAAAGAGTATATATACAACCATATATATTAATCAAAAAATAACGCAATGTATAAATTACAGTGGTATGGATGGATAGTGCTGTGCCTTGCCGGGAACATGATTATCTGCGGCAGAAATGAGTAGTAAAGTGCAATAGTGCAATTGTAAACATGTGCTACAGTTAAAGTGACAGTAGTTGCAGGTTATTCCTGAGGAAAGAGTTCTTTACCAGTGGGATACACATGTCTGTACCTAGGTCTGGCAGACCGAAGTGTGAATAGTTATTTCTGATTCAGAACTCTGATTGCGGTGGGGAAGAAGGAGTTCTTTAGTCTGGAGGTCTTGCACATCATGCTCCTATACCTCCGGCCTGAGGGCAGAGGTTTGAACAGACCGTGCTGGGGGTGGGTGGGGTCTTTGATGATGGAGGCAGCCTTCCTTTGGACTCTATGGTTGTAAATGTTCTGCAGAGAGTGCAGTGGAGAATTGGTGATCTTCTCTGCAGTCTTCACCACTCTCTGTAGGCATTTACGATCCATCACGGTCAAGCTGCCGTACCACACGGTGATGCAGCTGGTCAGGAGGCTCTCAATGACGCAGTTGTAGAAGTTGCTGAGGATCACCGGAGACATCCCAAACTTCCTCAGCCTCCTCAGGAAGTACAGCCGCTGTTGAGCCTTTCTGACTAGCTGCTTGGTGTTCAGTGACCATGTGAGGTCTTCACTGATGTGGACACCCAGGTATTTAAAGCTGCTCACCCTCTCCACCTCGAGCTCACCCTCTCCTTCCTCATGTCCACTATCAGCTCCTTTGTCTTGTCCGTGTTGAGGATGAGGTTGTTATCATCACACCATGACACCAGTCTGGTCACCTCCCTCCTGTAGGCTGCTTCATCTCCACCAGTGATACGTCCTATCACTGCTGTGTCGTCAGCAAACTTAAGGATGATGTTGTCCTTGTGGGAGGCGACACAGTCATGGGTGAACAGGGTGTAGAGAATAGGGCTGAGGACGCAGCCCTGTGGAGTGCCGATGTAGGTGGTGATGCTGGCTGAGGTCCTGTTGCTGATCCTGACAGACTGGGGCCTGCCAGTCAGAAAGTCCAAAAGCCAGTCACAGAGGGTGGGGTGCAGGCCGAGTGTGGAGAGTTTGTGGGTGAGTTTGTGTGGGCAGCCTCTAAAGCCCATCTTACCAGAGCCGGCCCTGACCAATGTGGTGCCCTAGGTGAGATTTTGGTTGGTGCCCCCTGCATCATCAATCATCGGGTTTATACACTCACACAGACACTGCAAAGCTTTATGTTTTTGAGTTTTTTTTATTTTAGAACGAAAACAACAGTAAAGAAGTAAAATCAGTATTAAAGAAACAAATAAAAAGTAAATGAATTATAATTATAACCGTATAACTATAAATAAATATAAAGGTGTTGCAAAAATTTTTTTTTAACTATTTTACATAAAGTAGTGCAGAGAACAACTTTCTGCTTATTGTAGAGAGTCTCTAATCAAGGAGGATTAAGACCTACTTATTTTGTGAAAATGGGGGGGGGGGTCTTTTCAAATGTCTTTAATGAGTTTAGGGAAGGGGGTAACTGACGCTATTACTTGCTAGCTAGTAAGTATTTTTCTGAAGGGAACTTTTACTGTACAACATACATATGGTTAATTCACCATATTATATGACCTTGGTTTTATTGCCGCCTTTCTTCCTCCTCTTTTCTCCTTTTTCGGCCCTGGGCACCAGAGGACTTCGGCCTTTTAGACATCTTTACGGGGAGATGTCACTCACTCTGTGGTGTTGTCTTTTTCCTCACAGAGAAACAGTAACCAGGTGCGCAGAGCGCGCGGGGGTGGGGGGGGGGGCGCGGGTGATAGGTGTTGTGTGTTGTTATTATAATAATTATTAATTTGACTAATATTATTAAACAATGAAGTTATGATTATGTGGACTTTGCTTGTTTTCATATTTATTAAATGTTCATTTGTAAAAAAAAAAAAAAAACATGCACGCGAACGCCCCCCTGGACAGACGGCGCCCCTAGCATTTGCCTATGGGTCATTCCACTAGAATGGTTCAAATTGGACTTTGACATTTTCAAATTTTTTGCTTAAATGTATCAGTGATATGTATACCTCACAGTCAAACATGTAACGGGGTTGAGTGTGACGGGGTTGTGATTTTTGCACAAAATGGCCGCTGCTCTACATACTGTATACCAGAGAGAGAGCACATGGCATGCATGAGATTCAGAATTAGCATATAGTTTTGAAATAAAAAAAAACTTTTTTTATAAGTAATAGTTTTCTATCTTTTTTTCATGTGACGGTGTTGAGTCACTGAGTTTGGCGACCACAATATCACAAGATAAATGACCAAAATTAAATAAAAGAAGGAAGCCACTTGCCTGTCTTTGCTGTCCTGTTGTCCAAAAGACTTGAGTGATGTCACTTCTTGATGTATATGGATCATATGGATCATACCATTGTTTTTGTGGGGGAGATTCATTTGTGTTACGGGGTTGAGGGCTTACTTAGGTACAGAACTAAATAATGTGATTTTAATAAATAATTATCAATTAATTTTGAAAAATTATATCACAAACAATTAAACACAGACAGTTGTTTAGGTTGACATCAAAATATATGGACTTTTTTATAGTTGTATTTGGTATATTCTAAGTATACTTTCGTTGAAGGCCATGAGGGACATGACAAAATAGGTGGTGTCAGCAAAAATAAATAAATAAACAAAGTTCTCATAAAAAGATCAAATAAAAAAAAATACACTGTATTAAAGGAGATATTTCAATGTATGTGTAAAGCTGTTAAAATATAGATTTTTGTGACCCAGTAGATAAAATACACCTAAAGAGGAGATGAGGACTCAAAATGTGCCATTTCCATGGAATGACCCCTATATCGCCTAATGGAAGGGCCGGCCCTGCACCTTACAGAAAGTTAATACATACAATAGTTACAAATATGTTGCCTCATGCCTCAAGGCATTACAATCCATTTTGGCAGAGAACTACATGGGGGGTTTCTACGGCAAAGTACCCTGTTGGAAACACTGGCACATTCCATGCTGGTCTATGTTGGTTTACGCTGGTCTGGGGCTGGTTTAGCTTGTCACCCAGCATGGTCATGCTGATTAACCAGCATACCAGCATACAAAACACAACATACCACTGTTGTTGGAAGAAAATCTTGTATCTTCATTTTTGACGTTTTTCAGTTTTTGACAGAATTTGAAAATGCCTGTTGCTCTTTACAATGTATGTTAAATTCAGTTTCTCTACAATTAACCATTTGACATCAACACACACTGAATAAATTCACTGACATGTCAACAACAGAATTTTGCAGAAATCAGTGAAATTCCTCTTTAAATGTCTGTACAGACATTAAAGCTAATAGATGTCAAGCTAATAGGTAAATGTTGATTTTATGCCAAAAATGTTTCAGTGAATATGTTAAAAAGCTCATTCAGATTTCACATAATAATCAACTCAGTCACTAAACTTTGTGTTATCACTCAATAATTCAGTAATAACATTAACCCCATTGAGTCCACAGACCTGAAAGGGTAGATTGAAGAAATCTGTAGCTAAGTGGCCAGTGAGAAGTAGGAGATGGGTGGCCAGTGAGTAGAAGCACAAGATGGGTATTTCTAATAAAGTGGCCAGTGAGTAGAAGCACAAGGTAGGTATTTCTAATAAAGTGGCCAGTGAGTAGAAGCACAAGGTAGGTATTTCTAATAAAGTGGCCAGTGAGTAGAAGCACAAGGTGGGTATTTCTAATAAAATGGCCAGTGAATTGAAGAACAAGGTGCTTCTAAGTGGCTGGTGACATGAACAATGGCTCCTCTGTTAAGAAATGATTTGAGTGGTGGCGCCATCTGTTGGTAGAAAGAATCAAATGCAACATGACTAGTCTACTTCAGGGTGACTCGCACAAGTTAGCCTAGAGCCTAAAAAAGGCTAGTTTCAAAATGAGCTAGCTTAAGAAGAAGAACAAGAAGAATGTGTACACGAGACTAAAGAGAGCATGTTCTAGGCTTTTCCAGTTCCTGTCCGGCGAGGTGTTTTCATGAGGAACAGCCCACCCTGTTTCTGAGTATAAACTCCTCACCTCACTCTTACTTTCACATTCGGTAAAACGTCTATGCTCCTCACTTCGTCTCCCGTCACTCTGCCGCGCAGATTGAGCCGCCGTGTCCACACACTCAGCCTAAACCGTGAGTAGCTGACGGGTCTCCGTGTTTTCTGGTCTCTTATTCTCGGTTAGACGCCTCTCTGTCCGAAGTCAAGCTAAAGTTGGAAAATCAGCGAGTCGCAGCATTTCTGCGAAATCGGAAATGTTTGACTGCGTCGTTGACGGTGTGAAACTTTGGCATTAATAACGTGTTGGCTAATAACTTACTTGTCTGTCTATATTACCTGTCTAATTACACTTAGGCTGTGCTCAAAACCACATACGCTTCTACATTAATAAACACGCCAGTATTTGTGGCGTTCTGCTGTTTACATTCATCATGTTAGTTTGTGGTTTTGGTCCTTCTTTGGGTATTTTGTCTTAAATAGTATGTCAAAGTAGAATATTGTAGTATCGCCATTAGTAGTGATATGAGTAGTGTATGCGGATTTGGACGCAGCCTTATATGCAGAGTTGAGATAAAGGGCAAACAAACTTCTTTCACTTTTGTTTTTATTCTGAGATACAGAATGTTAATATGTCAAAGTAGAAAGTTATCAGGCCACACTGGCTTACTGAGCAGCCAAAGGCCAGCAAAAAGGGTTTTATTAAAGTTTTTATTTCTGTTGTCTTTATCACCTATGTGTTGTTTAATGTTCCCCTGTGAAATTTGCATGGTTTCATGTTTCATTTACTTTGAGAGATTTTGTAGGGGGTTGACTGTATTAGTTTTAACAGTAGTGTCAACATGGGTACGGCATATTGAGCCAGTGGGTAAAATGAGCCGCGATTTTTATTTGGGCAACCATACACAAAAATGTCAATGCAACAACCTTATAACAGATTCAGGAGGAATCCTTCATTTCACTGTTCTGACTGAGATGAGCATGTGATGATGGTGGTGAGCTATCCAAAATTTTATACAATTTTTCTCATGCCAAGGGAAATTATAAAAGTTAAGATATTATCAGTCTTGCATAATAATAGAAATCAATAGGCCTCGGCTACTTTTAAATTGGATATGGGTTATTTTTATAGACATAAGTCCTGTTTCCCCATGCATGCCAGAAAAAGACTAGTTGAAGCAACTTTACTATCAGTGCTGGACTATGGTGACATTATCTATAAATATGCTCCATCCAGCTCTCTCAAATTACTGGACCCAGTGTATCACTCTGGAGATCCGTGCAGAACTCACCACTGTGAGCTGTATGCAAAAGTTGGTTTGCCCTCTTTAACGGTACGAAGGGAAACACACTGGTTGATTTTTATTTATAAGACACTCTCCGGTCATTTGCCAGAATACATCACTTCATTGATGATTACAAATAACAGTAATTATCAGACTCGCTCTAGTAATTGGATCAGCTGCCAGGTACCAAGAGTTTTTACTGAACTGGGAAAATCTGCTTTTAGTTACAGCACCAGCGTCACTACAGGACACACTAAAACTCAGCTCACTGGTGTCACTCATATCACACATATCAAACCACCTTCAGACAGCCTGTACCTGTTTTACTTAATCATATTTATTCGTAACTTTTATTTTTGTGTTAGTTCTCCTTAGTTTTTTTTATCTCTTTTTACTTATTTCCTCTCATTTTATTTTTAATAGTTTTTTTCATTACTTTTTAAATTTGTGATATTGTATTATTACCTTACTTCTTATTTTCTTATCATTTAAATCTCAAGTTCTATTTTTATCTACTTTTATCTTTTATTCACTGTTATTTTAAATTTTCTTTTAATTTAAAATGATGAAATGTAGTTATTATTTTCTTTGTCATGTCAATCCCTGTTTTTGTAAATGCTTGGCTACATTGAAAATGAGGGTTGCCCTCAATGTACTTCTCAAAATAAAGGTTGATTGATTGATTGATTGAAATGATAGTTTTACAGCAGTATTAGTGCATTTGTGGAGCAGTTTTTGCAAAATGGCTGCTGTGGGGTAAATTTTGCCACAGGTTTAGCTAATGGCTCAACTTACCCCAATGAAAATGTATAGTCTCTTAAATGCAACTAAGTAAAATAAATTAATGTATGTTGTACTGTAGTGATATTGCAGAAGTTTTATCATGCTAAGAAACTACAAGTATATAGCAAATAGAGGCTCAGCTCCGTTGAAAGATCTGAGAGCATTTGTGAAGTGTCAGAAAGGGAGTTTGTTCAGTCAGGCAAAAGATGACAGAATGAAACTAAAGAGATGCGTTGAGAAACTTGATCACATTCCCAGTACAGGTTTTTACAGACTAGCAAAGACTCATCAGATTTTTTATGGCAAAGTGAGGTGTGAACTTGCCAACCACATAAAGAGACTTCTCTGCTGAAAAAAATCATAGACACCAGTAAACAGTTCTCATGGCTCATGGTGGTGTCCAGTAGTCAGTGATCATATTCTGTGTTTTCCTGAAGTTTTGATATCACAGTGTAAAATATTGTAATGGTTCAACAGATGTTTGGTGATAGGTGTTTAATTCTAATTGTTCTAATAGTCTTTTTTCAGCAGGGTTGGCTAAGAGAAATGCCATTTACGTTCCTGAAAATTGGGAGGAGCAAGAACGAGCAGGTTCGCCAGTTAGTTCGTTTTCTTTTGAATTATGTCCATAAATTACATAAAAATCATCCTTCCCTAATTGGTACTACTTTGATTCATGTGAACTGGAGAGGAGAATTACTTCTTTATTATTTGGTTATTTGGTAGGTTATTTAAACCCCACAGGCTCAACTTTCCCCCTACTTGTGCTCAATTTACCCCTGGCTGGGGGCTTGTTGTGCCAAAGGACCAACGTTTATTTTATGGGTCATACTTCTAAAACTTTAATGGCTAAATATGCTTTTTTAGTTTCTATGGGTACACAACAACCCTACATAGCAACTGCTGTCTGGAATAAATACACATTTTCTTTTTGCTAAAGTCATGAATTATAAAAAGTGGCTTATCAGGTTTTCCTAGGGAGGCAATGATGTGGGAGTTGTGGGCCAGTGTCGATGGTTGATATTTGTCCGTTACATATCTGTTAATGCTGATACATAAACATATGCGTAAGTTTTGGCCCCCCATCAAATTAAGATTTTTGTCATTTTTTTCTAAGTGAAAATAAGTTTGCACATCATCTACAGGGAACACACTTAGATATGGCATTTGCCTTCAATTGCCTTCAGTGGACAGTTTCTATTTATTTGCATAGTTTAACAAATTGGAAAGAAGAAAAACATAAAATACATAGGGTGCCATAACCTTTGCACAGGCCAATGATTTATTTTATTTCCCATGTTAATTTTATCAAATAAACAGTACATGTGCAATAATTGGTAGAATTGATTCCCTGTATGTGTTGACTCATCAGAAATCAAGGGGGAAAAAAAGAACAATCAACAAACACTGAATGCGTTTACATGCACTCAATAATCTGATCGTAATGAGATTTCTGTAGTTATCTGATTACTCATGAAAACACCATACTCCAATCTAGAAATATGATTATGATATCCAATACAGAGAGCTGAATTTTAGCTCAGTAATCAGATTTATCTTACTCAGATTTCATGCAGCTTTCTCAGTCTGCGCATGCATGAAAACAGACAGCGGTACCAGAAATAAGCAAGCAGTGTGCTGCGAGATGGCAGCAAAAATGTTTGGAGCAACGCTGAACCCAAACATTAAATAAAGGATTTAAATATTCTTCATATTTTAGATGATGTATGTTCATATTTTCAGGTAAAGTGGTGTGATGTTTAAAAAAAGCTGCAGCATGAAGTTTGAGTCTTACATCACATTACATCACATCTGTGAGTTTATTGGCTGGTTGCAAAGCAGACAAACAGTAACTGCCTGATTCATATAGACTTTGAGTTTCCCCATTATCTTACTACTCAAGAGTATGTAAACATGTTGATCGGGTTACTGACAAAATCTGATTTTCTGCAGTTATTGGATTATTGAATGTATGTAAACTTCTTCTTCTTCTTCTTCTTTCGGCTGCTCCCTTTAGGGGTCGCCACAGTGGATCATCTGCCTCCATCTTGCCCTATCCATTTGCACTCATTGTAATTTGACCATGGTGCCCAAAATTGTGGATATGATAAGATGTAGATATTGAGAAATAAAACAATATTTTGTAGGCTTTAAAACCAGTAAAATGAATAAGTAAAATGAATTTCCAGTGTCCACGTCCAACAAGTACATCATCAAATATTGATTTGCTATTATCAGTCAAAACCTAAACATCTGTATGACACTGTTAATTTTTCTAACAATCATTTGCCACTACATATATGAATCTGAGATCATTGTGCATGCATGTTTTTTCATCTTATGTATTTCAGTTTGTGAAAGTGCTTTTGTGTAGTGATTTTAATTTGCTTCAGTACACCTGCACGTACACTTGTTTGTGAAGGTTTTCTTGATTGGTGAACACAACTGTTAGCCTTTGTTACAAAGAATCCTGTGATCCTCTTCCCTGATAGATGGCTCAAAGAAATAACAGTTCTCAAATGAGTGAATGCCTCAACCACATGGATTCCGCTGGTGAGGGTGGAGAGGGCTCCGGCAGAAGACCACCACAGGAGCCATCCACAAAACGCAGGCACAGTCAGTCTTCTAGTGCAGAAAACACAAGCTTCGACTTTGGGGAAAACCAGGAAGACACATATCCCATTGGACGACTGAAGAAAGATCCTGATTGCCACATGCAGCTGGATAGCTTGTCTGGCGGACCACATCACACTGTGCTTATCGATGTAAGTGCTCCCATATTTGGGCTTTTCTTAGCAAATGTTGTCATCACTGTGACACTGAAACCTAACTCTGTTATTATTGTTTTATTAACTCTTAAAAATACCAGCTCTCCTTTAATAATTAAAAGTGAACAACTTTTTTGTTTTTCTCCTGTAAAGTTACCTTTTTAGTGTCTATTAACATCATTACTCTGAATCACTTTTTTGGGATATAACAATTGCAGTTAACAATAAAATTATTTTGTCATTTTTATGCTTTGAAAGTAATTTTAAGTTTTGAGACATGTATTTAAGAAGTATTGAGTAATTCAGTGGCTACATAATTACTGAGTAAAGTGCCACGTATTAGTAAATTGCTGAATACTTCACATATGTGGGGCTCCTGAGCTCTGTGGCTATTGGTCCTATTGTCAATGCCATAGCCATCCATGGCCAGGAGTCCAAGACAGCATGTGGTTGGTAGGATGGCCCTTTCTTTCCAGTCATCACTCAGCATGATGTAAGCCAGTAAGGGCATCTGTTAACTCACATAAAAGAATTGGCAGTTAGTGTCCTTCTCCAAGCGTGTTGAGCTGTACAGTGACATCACATTAGTAGCAATTTGAAAAGATGCAGTGGTGCTTCAGAAGTCTTAGAGGGTGCACGTGCTAGTCTTCACCCTCTCAGCTTCATAGCATTGTGTGATTGGAGCAGAGCTAGCTAGAGAGTGAAAGACAAAACTGGGAACACAATTGGGTAAATAAATAAAAACTAATATGTAAGAGAAACTGTGGGCATATACGTGACTTTAGATGTGCCCTTTTAGAGCAATATTGCTAGGTTATGAATTTTTTCCTAAGCACATGAACATTACTGGCTAGTTCTAGTTTAGCACTCCTACAGGGAAATATGACCAATATGTCCAGAACACTGGAGAGCACTATAACTTTGGTCATCCATATAGGTCTTTTCTCTCAACAGACAAAGGAATTTTATGACAGAAAACTCACTCCATATAAGGGGCAACATGTTTGGGACAGCAACCATGTGAAATTGCCTCCAGGTCTCGTAAGTGTACAAGTTTTAACTCCTTTTGGGGCCAGTCTTTTACAGGGAACTGGTTTGTGTTAGATTTGCATGGTGTTGACGAAATACTAGTATCGTCACATTTAGTGGGATTTGCCATATATTGCAATATAGGACAAGACACTGATGAATTAATTATGTCACCTAATTAAAGAGAGGCCTGCATTATTTCAACTACATCTTAATTATGATTAGTTAGAGTACATGAATATGTGGACCTATCAGAACACACACAAACTCTTCTAAGGAACTATAATTGGTTAAGTTTCTCAGAGTAAACAGCTGAAGAAAACTTTGGGCCTATTTCAGCAACAAGTTAAGTTTTTTTCTTCGTCATAAATTCTACATCTGATTCTTGACATGTTCTTAAAACACATGTTTGTTCACATCTTTGTGCTCGACTGTGTGTATATTCTGTTTGAACAAATCCCAAATAGGAAAGCATTGGTCATTATTGAAGAAAGAAGAAATTTCGTCTTAAGAACAGTGCAGAGGTTGGCAACTCAAATGTTAAGAGTAGCCATTTTGTCCTTTCAGAAAAAATCAAACCACCTTGGGAGCCACAACACTTTATGCCCATTTTACCATCTTGGCTGAAAATATGTCTTAGTATGTGTTAGTGTGGTAGTACAGGCTAAAAATATACACACATACTTACTTTGCTCTGTTTTAAGCTTTAGCTCAGCTGTAGACACTTTTCTCACATCTCCAGCAGAAAACTTCTCCACAAAATTGCTTCTCCTTTGACTTTTCCCATTCTACCTTAAATGGTGCCTGAGGCACCAGAATGAAGCTGCTGCCCCATTTAAGGTGGAATGGAAAAGTTAGAGCTGGTGAACAAGAAGCTGACTACAGCCCTGCGACTTTTTAGTGTTTGACAGTTTCTCGTTGCAGATTAAATGTATCAGCAGAGCTTTATTTTACTGTAAATTACTTAGTAGTAATACTAAATTAGTTACTTTAGTAATACTAAATTACTACTGGATTATTTTATGTTTACCTAAAATTTTATTCTGCTGTGGAGCTGCAACAGGGCAGTGCAAGACTTAAGCGGTTTCCAGTGAGAGGTCTCTGGAGCCGCATGTTGCTGACTCCTGGGTTTGTAAATGAGACTCAATGTGATTGGTTGGGGAGCTCACTTGCATTTCAGCCTTCTGTCACATCAGTGTTGCAAAATCCAGCATTATGATAACAATTAACAAACAATATACTATAATTTTACGGAGCCCTGCTGGTGACATCCCATATAAATAAAAATAATGCATGGCCACTGCTTAGTAAGGCATGGGAACGACTTAATTATCTTGTTCTATTAAGTCATGGCCACACATTATTTTTATGTATAAAGGATGTCACCAGAGGGGCTCTGTATACTGTAGTATTCATAATGTGTTTCTTTTATAGCCAAAGAGTAATGCTGAGGCTCGCTGGAGAGCCGTACAGAGAGCGCTACACAACCTCACAATGAGCAAGCCTTCAGTAGGAGATGTAGAGGTATGACACTATACTTTTATTTAGCAGTAGTTCACCTTACTGTAATGACTTCTGTGTTGAAACCAAAGCAGATTCTGTTAAAGGATTCTTCTCTGTTATTTCAGATGGCCATTAAGTCATACAATCACTCTCACCAAATGCAATGGCCTTTCGATTCCCTTTATACCTACTTTAAGGTCAGTTCTTCAGCATGCAAGAACCCACAGAAATGTTTTTGTTTGTATATTAGTAAGTGCTTTGTGCTGTGCAAAAGTCAGAGACCCCCTCCATTCATTTATGTAATTTCCAGTCAGAATAGCCATTATGTGCAAATTGCTCAGGAAATATTTTAGAGAACAGAAATCTGAAAGTCCACTTGCATACGGAAGTCAAAGGAAAAGAAGAGTTCAAAAAATGATTAAAAGATGTAGAGAAATGTAGAGAGATGTAGAGACTCCTAAACAACTGTGCAAGACCTGGTAGACCCAACAAAACTGTTCCCATCAGATTCTCAAGAGAAGAGAAAATCAACTGTCCAGACTTCAGCATTGCTGAATGTGTTTGGGATGACTTGGAAAATATGAAGTAGAAAGTGCAACCAACTTCTAAGACTGAACTTTAGAGGTGTAGACAAACATCCCTGCAGATTTCTTTGAAAAACTGAAAGCAACTTTCCAGAAAAGAATGGAAGCTCAGGTAAAGGATGGACACGCCAAATACTGAAAAATCTGGTTTCTGTTATATATACAGTACTGTGCAAAAGTTTTAGGTAGCTTAGAAAAACACTATTAATATTAAATATTAAAATATTAAAATAATTACAAAAATGATAAGCAGCGGGTTTCGTCACTGTTTCTTATTTCCAAAAATCTCGTCATGGCAGCCCAGTGTTGTTCATAGCCATCATTCAATTGTTCTTTAAATTAGCTTACAAGATATCATCTATATATAAAAAAGAAACGAAATTTATGTTACTTTACTTTGTATTTATGCTTATTTTCATTTATTCTAATAATATTTGGTGACTTACAAGCAAAACACACTTATTGCCAAAGACATTTAGAACATTTTCACAGTACTGTATGCTTTCTGCTTTTTTCTGATAAATATCTTGTACTAAATGGCCAGTTTGACTGGAAATGAAGCAAATAAAGGGTGGTCTCTGGCTTTTCCACAATACTGTGCACCTTGAATATACTGGCTATTTTATTAGGAACACCTACCATATAGGTGCACATTATAGATTTACAGTTACTGATTGTAGCCCACCTACTGCTGCATAATTTATCAGCCCCACACTACTAGAAAGAGCCTACCATACAACCACCACTAACCAGATATTATTTAGGTGGTGGACCATTCACCATTCATAATCTCATGATAGTGTGTGTTGCACTGGTACAAGTGTATCACGCACTGCAATGAAATGGCCAGTGATTGAAGGTACAACACAGATGAACATAAAAAAACAAACAAAAAAAAAAAAAACAGGCAACTCTGCATCAACAATAAAGTTTGCTTATGCCTGAATTTGTCCATCAGTGTCTAAACAAAAAGGAGAAAAATTTTTCCAGTGTGATCTCCAAAATGGCCAGTCTGGCATTGCAGCTACCGGATCTCATCAAACATGTAAGAGCTGAATTTTGTTCATGCTTTTTAAAAAACATTATTAATGAATGAATATTGATTAATGAAAACATTTTCTTCAGTTACATTAAGGCTTTTAGATGTAGCAGGTTGTATAGCACAGTGGGAAACTTCACTGCCCTCCACATGGCACACTAGCGTTTTGTTTCCCTGCATGGGAAGACACCCCCAGCTATACCAATAAGAGTCCTTGGGCAAATCTCCTAACACTACATTTGGTTACCTCTGTAATGTGATTAGATTGTAAATGGCTCTGGATAAGCACATGTGCCAAGTGCATTCATGTAAACTGTCCCAAAAAGGCAAGCCTGACAAACAAAGTGATTTATTTGTTTATTTATTTTGTCCAGTTAGTTTGATCTGTAATATGCTTTGCTTCTGCACAGCCCATTCCTATGCTGAAGCAGCACCGCAGCCATGCCATAACAATGTCCCAGGTACAGATCTCCTGTTTGTTGGCCAACGCCTTCTTCTGCACCTTCCCCCATCGCAACGCCACTAAGCCTGGCAGTGAATATTCCAATTACCCCACTATCAACTTCAGCAGGTATGACTCCAGACTGTTCTTACGACACTTCATACATATAGCATAATATACAGCAGGGAGTTTTTTTAGTGTACAGTTGTTTGCTAATGTTTGAACACCCCCAGTGACATTATTTGTTAATTTTCTAAGTAAAATAAGTTCATTTCCTCTACAAAAAACAAACTTAGATATGGCTTTTTTATGCTAAAAAGTTTCACAATTTATTTTTCATTTTAATTTTGTTTTTGTGTTAATATTTCAGCAAATAATAAAGAAAATTACAATTGAGCAAGTAACCACCACCTGTGCATTAAATTGTGCATCTGTCAGAGGGTGTGTGAACTTTCACTTAGAAAATGAACACGCGCACACACACACACACACACACACACACACACACACACACACACACACACACACACACACATATATATATATATATATATATATATATATATATATATATATATATATATATATATATATGAGGTCCAGTCGGCATGAGATGAGTTTGTTGGCACTTGTGTTTTTATTTGCTTTAAACTGATATGAGACTCAGAAAAACACATCCTTCACATGTCCTTATAAAGGAAGCGGCGAGAGGAAGACGTCGTGCTCTGAGACACAGAAGCTGGACGCCCGTCCCACCGCCGTCTTTTAAAGCTCAGAGCATAAACTTCGTCTCCTCTGCAGAGCAGTTTCTGCTCCGCCATGTCGAACGGTATAAACCTTTCGCTGTGACGCGAGGCGCTTGCGCAGAACGTACTTGCACGATTGGAATGTAACGGGTTCCAGGAGTTTACACGGATATTATTCATCTATTTAACGGATTATTTAGAGGTTTACCCACCTCAAAAATAGAAATTGTAATGGCCTCAATCGAACTAGACTATTCCGATTGAGGTATTTACATGGACGTATTCTATTCCGATTGAGCTATTAGTCGGATTATTAACGGATTATTAGGCTGCATGTAAACGTTTACATGCTGTTTACAATGCTGTAGCACTGTGGTATGACACTACTTGTCTTTAATGAAGTCCAGCTTTGTGTAATTAATTTTTGTTTGCGTAGTACTGTGAAGTCCTATAGTCTGTGACTGAATACAACTTCAGCACAATTGAAGTTGTATTTAGTTTTTATTTTCTTTTGTTACACATATCTGAACTGAGACACAGTAGTATGTGACTACATGTCATATTTAAGACTACAGCTCCCTAATCTATTACAAATCCAATTTTGTGTTTTGTAGGTTCAGTATTACTGTCTAGTATGTGAGTGAATAAAACTCCCTTACAGTTTTCTCTTGTCCCAGCAGTTTGTAACATAAGTACATTTAGCATAAAATGTGTTCACCATTTTAATTGTAACATTTCACTTAAAAATCCTTATTTTCTATAACATTTACACATAAAAAAAGCGATTAATTGTGATTACATTTTTTAATTGTTTGACTGCCCTAATGTGTGTGTGTGTGTGTGTGTGTGTATGAGAGCTGTCCTTGATTATGGAATGCAAAATATGAAATGTTGCTTAGGGACGCCATGCAGTCATTTTTTCAAAAGCTTGGGCTGATTTTGACTTTGATTATATAAAATATATTCATGATGTGTGGAAATAGTAGTGGCATAAGCTCACAGCCCAGTGTCATGAGATCATTCATCATGTCCTGCTAACCCCCTTGAACATTGTGGGAACAAAGGGAGACTTTGCTAACATTCCACCCAACAAACCCTTTAGATTAGAAGCACCCAAATGTTTAGCCATTAAAATAAATGTACACTGTAGCTTTCTACACATTTTTCATTTTATTAGGCCTCATCCTTTTTTTGAATTTCTTTCATGTATTTTCACAGCCTGTTTGGTAACACATGCAAGCGGAAGACAGAGAAGCTGAGATGCCTTTTCCATTACTTCAGCACTGTAACTGAAGAAGGTAATGAGCCCAACAGAGTCGCACTAGTTAGGACAGCTACTTTTTGCTCCTAAACATCCTTTTAGTAATAAGGTAACATATTGACATTGAGTCCCTCTCTATGAAACCGTTTTCGACATAGCCAGTTATATGCAATATGTGGCCAAAAGTATGTGGTACACCTGACCTTCACACATATATTATCTCAATGGACCTCCCATTCCAAAACAAGGGGCATTAATGTGGAGTGGGCCCCTTTAACAGCCTCCACTCTCATCGCAAGGTTTTCCACAAGGGTGTCTCTGAAAATTTGTGCCCATTCAGTCAAAAGAGCAGAGCGTTTGTGAGGTCAGGTACTGATGTTGGATGAGAAGGCCTGGCTCGCAACCAACATTCCCAGTTCATTACAAAGGTGTTCAGTAGGGTTGAGGTTAGAGCTCTGTGCAGGACAATTCCTTAAACCATCTTTTTTGATGTCGCTTTGTGCACAGGGATATGTGTTCCCCAAAATGTTGCCACAAAGTTAGAAACATATACGTAGTTGTCTAAAATGTCTTTGGATACAGTAGCATTAACTTTAACTTTCACTAGTCCAAGAGAAGGACCCAAACCCTGAAAAAACAGGCTCAGACAATTATCCCTCCTCCACCAAACTTTGCTTACTTATGCATCCTGCTAGGTAGCTTTCTCCTGGCATCTGCCAAAGCCAGATTTGTCTAGCAGTGCCACATTTAAAGTCACTGACCCATTCTATTGCTAGTGTTTGTCTAAATACATTGCATGCCATTGTGCTTGATTGTATATACCTGTTAGCAACGAGTGTGGCTGAAACACAGTCAGTATAATATAAAGTCAAAAATGAGATCAGGGTCGGACATTCTGTCTAATAAACGAAGGTTTACATATCTGAGTTGATGATGGTTATATCTTTTTGAAGATTATTAATAGTTACTATTTTTGTGTACTGTCATACTCTATTGTGTAATAGGCACAAAACCTGATGGACTAGTCACTTTTGAAAGAATCTGCATTCCACTAAATGAGCTCCCCACCTGGAAAGAGTAAGTGACTTTTGCTTTTGTTAGTGAAGCAAACGCAGACACTAACAAAGCTGAGTGTTAACTCTAAATCTGTTGACGTAGGCAACAAGAGACTCTGTCCAACCTTCATGTCACTGCCAATGGCACCATTGAGAAAGAAGGTAGTGGTATGCTACAGGTTAGTCTTTGCATTCTTTCACTTTTCATTTTGCTTCACAGACACAGGCTGTGGACTATGAAGATTGTATTGAAGGGTTAGTGGGTCTGAATGAACTGGTTGCTTGCTTACTAACCTGTGAAACCAGTATATTTCACCCTGTACACCAGACCATCCTTTGTTTTTTCATTGTTGGACAGGTGGATTTTGCCAGCAAGTTTGTAGGTGGAGGGGTGCTGGGGAGAGGACTGGTCCAAGAAGAGATCCGCTTCCTTCTGAGCCCAGAGCTGATCGTGGCCAGGCTCTTCACTGAGAAACTGGCTGAAAATGAGTGCCTGAAGATCACAGGTAGTAGGCCAGGCTGCTTAAAAGATTTAAAAATGCCTTATTGAACTATTAGCTTTCATTTGTGAAGTTGAAATCATGGTCAGTATACATTTCCCTTATATGGATTCTGACTTTATTCCTCAGGAGTTCAGACATACAGTGTTTGTTCTGGCTATAGTGATTCCTTCGAATGGCTCTGTCCACATAAAGATGACACTGAGAGGTAAAGAAGCATTATAGTGCTTTCAACAGCTATAAGGAGTTCACTCTTAACAAAAAGTGTTCTAAGTCAAAACTTTAGTTTTCAAGACCCATCCATCCATCCATCCATCCATTTTCTAAGCTGCTTCTCTGTCAGGGTCGCATAGATTTTAAGACCTCATTCTTCAATTGTGCTGTGTTCAGCTGTTTTTTGCTTGACATTTTCCTCGACATTTTCCTCAATATCACTCATAACAACATTATAATAAGGGTAGTAGTGGGCAATACTGGCCAAAAATTCATGGTATAGTATAAATTTTTTATGTCTTGTATATCGCTGCTGTTGGCCCAAAACCTTGTGGTAACTTTACAGAAGGAAAAAACATACTTTGCTTTTAATGTAAGTCAGTGGAACCAGACATCCAATCATCTTGAAATTTACTCACAATATAAAGGACAGTAGATATTTTCAAATTATGTCAAGAACTGAAAAACAACAAAAATGGATATATGAGGTTTTGGTCCAACAGCAGCGATATATGCAGTATATATTTATTAAATAAAGCTATTTTAGATGCTTAAGTAAACCTATTCTTGTAGATTAACCTTTTTTATTCTGGAATGGCACTTCACTTCTAATAACAACCAAAGTAAATCTAAAATAATTTTATTGCAAAAATAGTAAAAACAACAATAGCCAGACCCCAAGACCACAGTGTATTTAGCTGTTAGGCAAAAGGACAATCCAGAGAGGATGGCAGTTTGTTCCAAATTTACAAAATGAGACATCCCTTTCTGCTAAACAGGATAACATCAGCGTTGTTTGGCCTGTTTGTACATTGCTGGTCTACTAAACCAGGAACAAACTGTTTCTGTTACAGAGATGAGTGGAAAAGGCGGTACTGTCAGATTGTTGCCCTCGATGCTTTGAGCTTCAAGGACCCCAGGGAACAGTACACTGAGCAAAACTTAAAGCGAGAGCTCAACAAGGTCACTGTCTCTCTGGAACATTGATGCAATGAAGTTTATGGATGTAAACATTAAACGTTTTATTTGATGAGCTGATTTTCCATTTTTAGGCCTATGTTGGCTTCAGGGGGGATCCTAATATTCCTTCTGACTACACTCCTGCCATCGCAACTGGAAACTGGGGATGTGGGGCTTTTAACGGTGATCCAAGGCTTAAAGGTAACTGATGTCATATGGAACATCTGTAAATGTGCTTAAATGGAATTCTGACCAAATGTATATGTAAACTAAATATCTCTCATCATTTAAAAGCTCTCATTCAGATGATGGCTGCAGCTGTGGCTAAACGAGATTTGGCGTTCTTCACCTTTCGGAACAAGAATCAAGCACAGGAATTGCAGAAAATGCATAAATTACTGAAGGCTCACCAAGTCACCGTGGGTTAGTACCAGATTAGCCTCACTCTGTACTTTTTGGTGGGCTCAGGAATAATTTGATGAGCTCTGCTCTGATTTGCTGGTTTACAGCAAGACACTGCAATGGCCCACATATGTTGAAATAGAATTAGGCAGGAAAATAAATGAACCTCTGTGTAAATATGCTAGGTCATCATACTGTTTATTTAGTTATGCTAGTTACTTGGAGCTTGTTAGTAACTATTGTTACCTGTACTAGTTACTTGCTTTCAATACTGACAACAACACAAATTAAAGTTGTTAGCTCACATTGAAAGTTTCAATTTAAGACAATCTGGCTTCAGCTGTCAAAAAGTGGATAAAATCACACGGCATGGCAAGCTGCTTAGTTGCAGTTGGAGTTGTGATACTAATAAAGTTGAAACTGCCCCTCTGTTTCTTCAGCATCACACACTGAGAAAAGCCAGCCCGATGTTGTTCAAGGTTTGAGAAATTGTCAAGAGTGAAAGTGCAAACTAACAACTTTTCCAGCTTGTTTTGAAATCTTTCAATTACACCTGAAAGGGGATTTTACAAGATTACAAAATAATTCAGAGGGCATCGGTGTGAAGTGCGCTACAGAGTCAGAACTGTTCACTGTTTTAGTACTTGGAACCAGATGTTCGAAGCATTTAATGACTACATTTCTACAAAGCTACATTTCTATATTACACAAAATGGTTTTTGAGTCTAGACAATTACATAGCAGGCCTATTTTGCTTATGTAGGATTTGCATACTTTGCTTATTCAACTATGCCAATGAAAATAGTTTCCCATTCTATGGCACCTTTAAGTTCCACATGAACTTACAACAGTGTTTTGGTGTTGCTGTATTGCCGCAGCTGATGAGTGTCCTTCCTTCCACAGGCCAGTTATACTTGCTGCTGAAGAAGTACTGTGATGACTACAGTCATTACCAGCATAAGAAGAATGTCTTTGAGTTTGTCAGAGAAATGGCCAGTCCATCTAGTCAACTGTGAAGTGGAAACAAACACAGTACTTGAGAGCAACACTGAGAGGAATAGTGTGACTCCCTCATCATATAACGAAAAAACTGTAATGAAAAAATTGAATGAATTTTTGGGTTGAGGGTTTACATTTATCTGCAATAGAAACTTCACTGAAATTTCAGCGCCTGACGTGTTGCACTTTATATACTGATTTTAATAGGGTGCATATTTCTTTTCCTGTGATCTTATCATAATGCATTTTTGTAAATAATAAATAAATGATAAATAATAAAATGTGGGCATGGTGTTTTTATGAGAATAATATTTTTATTTGCATTATGTTTCAATAAATTTTCATGCATCTAGTGTTTTAAATCTGTGATGCATGCAATCTATGACTGAGCCAGAATTGCTGGGGCAGAGTGGATGAGGGCACCTAGTGCCAATGGAAACCATAAGGTCGTAAGCATAACAGTGAAAATTAAGATGAAGTCTACAAATTATCTGACCGAGGAGAAAAATGTATATAAAGAATATTAGAGGACCAAGGACAGAACCCTGGGGCACCCCTGAGCATCAAGGGTAGTGTTTACTTATACAGATAAACTGCTGCCTGCTTATAAGATATATCCGATTGATGAAAAGAAGCATGTCATGCATAAAAGCATCAAAAACCTAAACTGAGGTCAAAGAGGGTGAACGTTGATAAGAAATACGGAAACAAGTATCAGCATAGATCAATGACTCTTAGGACTGCAGATTCAGTACAGTGTAGGGTGTGAACGCCAAATTAAAAGGGCTCATAGAGAGTATTTCTAGCACAAGTCTGCAACTCTTTTAATCACATAAGCTAAAAAATGGGAGGTTGGAGCTAGTCTATAATTAGAGAGGAAGAGAGTGAGAGGGAGGAAGTATCTAAGCCAGGCTTCTAAAGAACAGATGTGCAGCCATTTTGAGGGAAGTAGTACCTGAAGATAAGCATGCATTCATCAAATGAGCAATAGAAGAGGAAATAGCAGAGAAGAGCAGTGAGAACAGGGTCAGGCTAACAATAAGAGACAGAGGAGTGGAAGATGATGTCCGAGACTATAGATAAATAAACGGAGGTGAAGGCAGACAGGTTATACGAGAGACCAAAAACCCAGAAAGGCCTGATTACTGGTCACAGGAGATGGGAGTAGATGAAACAGGAGCCTGTGTAAGTTTGTTTATTCTCCTAAACAGAGTTTTTGGCCAAGAACTACCATCATTCAGGGTGGCTGAACAGTAGAACAGTCTGGACATCCTTAGTAGCATGCTCAGTAAAGAGTAAAGAATGAGTAGCAAGGCCAGATTTCCCTTTGGGTTATTATTGGGTCTTATTTCTGAGCTCTGGGGTGATCTATGGGGAAGTGAGAGTAGCAGTGACCTCTTTAGTTTTTAAAGGGGGAATAGATGATAAGTACAACCCTCTGAGTTATTTTAACTGTATGTTTGGGTTTGTTTTCTATGGCTCAGCCTTCTTGGCTGGTGAGTTTAAATTCTCTAATACAACTGGTGGAACATCTAACAACTAATTAGGGTCAAAACATCAATGTCTACTCTGGGCCCAAGCTCATTAAAGATGGACTGAGGTGATGTGGAAAAATGTCCTGCAGTCTGATGAATCAAAATTTTAAATTCTTTTTGAAAATCATAAACTCTGCATCCTCTGGACAAAAGAGGAGAGGGAGCGTCCAGTTTATCAGCACACAATTCAGCCAGCTTCTGTGAGGTGGGTGACTTGTGTCTGTGAAGGCACCATTAATGCTGAATGATATATGCATGTTTTGGCAACATATGCTGCCATTCAGACATCTTTTTCAGGGAAGGCCTTGATTATTTCAGCAAGACGTAACAAAAATAAAATAAAAACCATATTCTGCATGTAAAACTGGCTTGCCTACAGTGCAGACCTGTCACCCATTCAAAACATTTGGTGGATTGTGAAACAAAAAATATGACAAAGCAGACCCCAACCTGTTGAAGAGCTGAAATCAAACAAAAACGAGAAAACACCCCACTATCTAACTACAGCAGTTGGTCTCCTCAGTTCCCAAACGCTTACAGAGTGTTGTTAAAAGAGGAGGTGATGCAGCACAGTGGTAAACATGACCCCGTCCCAATTTTTTTTGGAACATGTTATTGGCATCAAATAAAAAAATGGACATATATTTTTCTAAAAACAATGAAAATTCTCAGTTTCAATATTTGATAAGTTGTCTTTTGTACTATTTTCAGTTAAATGTATGTTTTAAAATGATGTGCATTGCGTTTTTATTTACATTTATTTACATATTTGCGCTGCATCCCAACTTTGAGTTTGTACATTAAATAAGAAAATACATTTCTAAATACTTGTATTACCTCACTGTATAAAACAAAGTATCATTATAATATGAAACCATGACCTCACATTTTAGGGAAAAAAAATTAGGCCAAACAACCTCAATAAAAGAGGTTCACCTTTATTAAATGAAGGATTATAATAGTTGGAATGAACATACAATAAAATATGGAATGAAAATAAATAAAAATCCATTTCATTTCATACATTAACTTACAAGAGGATAAAATATATGCCATCTTTGCTCGAGTGGTGTCCTGAATGCCTTTTTACATATTGGCACTGAAGAATGATGCAATCAGAAGGACATGGATGGCAGAAGATGAGATGGTTGACCTGCTTGTCCTTTCCTACTCTGAAAAGCTGGAACTGCTAAGTATGCACAAGGATCAGTTTTCCACACCACGGACCTGCTGGGCAAACTGGCCTTGTTTACATTCAAAAACAGTGAAGCTAATTTAAAACTGCTCAAACAAGCAAGCACAAAATGTTCCATTTGCAATCAGGTAAAACACTGTGCATTTCTTTAAACCAACTCAAAAAAATCTGGGCAGTCCACTGTGCATTAATCCAGGAAGATATCCAGGCTAGAGAACGAGATTGTGCGTTCAATGCGGTTTGTAAATCTTTAGGTGTTGCACTTTTGATTTATAAGCAATGATTAAAAAAAGACCATGAAGTAGAGAATGCATAACTGAACAGGGTGTGCTGTCAGATGAACAAAGGGAGAGTAAACAAGGTTAGCTGATAGCATTAACTGTGTTGCATGTCCTATTTGGAACTCACCAGCAGAAAAGACTGCAGTAAGTAATGCATGCAGTCAGTCTCCAGCCCCTCAAAGTATTTGCAGAATGCTACCAAATACTTTCAACTCAGCCAACAGGTTGTGCTTTGATGAATGAAAGTTTTGACTTTTGCACTTACATAAGGCTTAGCAGTAGGCCTTATGTTAAACTCAAAAAGAAAAGCAATTATTACTGTCTCTAATGCTCCAGGTGTGAGGCAATAAAGAGTCAGTGCCAGTGCCATGGCTGGGCAACAATTTGATCCTGCCAGTGACCCTCTGTGTTCTGGTCAGTGCATTTAGTGGATATGCAGGGATGAAAGGACGGCACTTGGCCAACAGTCAGTGGGGTAGGGTTAAGGGCAGTGAAGAAGAGAGGCATTTATGGCTGGTCTTGGAAGGCGTCCAGGTTGAAGGCCTTGTCCAGGAAACGCTCTAGCTCGAGGAGATGGGCCTTCTTGTTCCCAGTGGCAGGGGCAGCAGCTGGCTCACGCCCAGCGTAACTGTGAAAAAGAGCAACACCCATTTAAACGCAAATTAAATTTTCATCAATGGGAATTCAGGAAACATACAAAAGGACAAAGTGGTGTACACTTCTAATGAAGTCTCACCGGACAGGATGAGCGCGGCCAATAGTGGTGCAGATGCGTGGCTTGATGTAGTCATAGTAGCCCTGGTTCTTGTGCTCCTCCTGGCACCAAATCACCTCAGCCTCTGGGTATTTATCAATTTCTGCCTTCACCAGGTCAAACGGGAATGGAGAAAGCTGCGGAACAATCCACACTGGTTAGGTTGGATTGTTTCTTTTTCAGATTTTTGTTTTCTTCAACTTTTCTCTGATTCATGCCCCAGGCAGTAAAAAACAGAACACCATGGTTCTGGAACCTTGTTTCCTCACACGTGTGAATATGAATGACTGTGGTACCTGTTCAAAGCGGGCAATAGCCACAGTATCCTCCATTCCTTTGCTCTTGCGCTCTTTGGTTAGGTCATAGTAAACCTTTCCTGTGCAGAAGATGATGCGTTTCACTCCAGCTGGATTCTGGGATGCTGTGCCCTCCTCTGGGATCAAACGCTTAAAGTGCGTGCCTGAATACACGATTTTAACATATTCAGTAATTGTGACTTGTTTTGTAAGAAAATTGTAACTAAATTCTGAGTGACATTGTGACCAGCTATAAATTCCTAGTAATTAAAATTTATAGTTAATGCACATCCACAGCATACACACTGTCAAAAAACACTCATAGAACTTTCAACTCGGGCTGGGCGATACAGACATAAAATATAATGTCCAATAAATCTGCGGGATATTATGATAACTATATGAGAACCAATAAATTATTGTACATTTGTAAGTACATTTTTTTACTAACTGCAGAAACACCATTCCCTTTTGTGCAAAATAAACAAAGCCCAGCACAAGGAAACACTTGTTGGGCTTCTAAAGCTACATTTCCACCAATCTAAGTCACTTTGGCACTGTGTGTGAGGTAATTTGATCCATTATGCCACTGCAGACATTAACAATGTGTTAATAACAGAAACTCATATTGTGATAACAATAAAAATATGATTTGGCCAGTGCACTTGGCCCCCTTTTCAATATGTCTGACTTGGGCTCTGTTCACACTTGCCATTAAAATTAGATTATTCAGATTCAGATTCAGATTCCTTTATTGATCCCAAGGGGAAATTGCAGTTGTTACAGTTGCAGCCATTTATGTAAAAATAAACACTTTACTAATAATTCAAGACAATATAGAGAAATCTACAGTATGTACACAAGATTTAAGTACTTATGAATATAGTAAGGTGGCGGTGATTGTGATAGTAATATGAAACATCAGGTATAAAGAGGTTACAATTATTTAAATTATTTAAATTAGTTAGTGTCCTTCTGAGTTATTGCACACACAGTTGTTATTATTGCACATATGAACAGTTTTGTATTGAGTTTGGTGATTGTGTGTTTAGTGCTCAGTGTAAAAAGGGCATTTGGATTGTAGCCTGATAAGACTTTAACCACATGCATTTACACTTGGTAGTCAAATGCATATGTGGTCCGTTAGTTAGCTGGATTGCATTAAAACGTAACTGTAGTGACTGTAGTTATTAATGTGCTTTCTTTTAACAAGCTTTGGCCACTAAAGGCCAAAAATATTTATGCTGCGTGTGTCAGATTTTAAGTGACTATGTCTGTCTGTCTGCCCTGCAATGGACAGGCAACCTGCCCAGGGTGCATCCTGCCTTCTGCCCGATGACAGCTTAGATATCCAGCGTCCCCCCTGCGACCCTGAGGGAGAAGCGGCTTAGAAAATGTGTGTGTGTGTCAGATTTTAAATGATTTTGAAATGTTAATGTGTGTTTTGTTTGGTTTTATAGATATCTGGAAGTCTTGTCTTGACTAAAAACTGCCCAGGGTTGTTGCCAAGATGGCTGCAAAGTGGACAGACTTTCCTATTAGGATTCTGATTAAACTCATGTCATTTGCTGAACTGAAGGAGCAGGGATGCCTCTGTTCTGGTCCAATGAAAATATCTTATTTTAAAACTGCATAGATTAGATGTGTACTGCTGAGTCTAACAAGAAGCACAGTTCGTTTACATCCGAAGAGGATTAATGTTTCAGCAGCAAAAACAATGATAAAGTTTAAGGTATACTGAAAGCACTCACCAGGTAACATGTCATCAAAGCTGGATTTGGCCTCTGGGTGACGTAACAGTGACTTAGGAGTGAAGATGATAAGCTGCAGGTGAGAGACAGCTTATCAGATAAATTTTAAAACACATTTACAATCAGATAGCAAAGAACGGGAAGCAGTTGTAAAACTTGAATAGCTTGGCTAAAAAAGAATTTAAAATATTTATGTTTGTTATCGTCATACCCTTTATTTTACCTACTGATCTTACTGCCTCAGACGATGTCAGTGTCTTTTAGTTTTAATTATTCAATTATTGAAATTGTAATTTCTATTACAGTTATGCTAACTTAATTCAAATAATACTGATTAATTTCATGTAAAGGCTTCTTCATTTTTATTATGAACTGTTCACATAGGTAACTGATCAGTTCATCAATAACAGACCAATTCTGGCAAAATGTGAGGAGTTTGTATTTCTGTTCTTGGCAACAAACGTGTGAACAACAAAAAACCTGTTAATATTTTCCTTTAAATGTTGAACAAAGTGTGAATATTGCTAGTGAACTGGCTTACAGGCTTGCGAAAGGGCTGAAGGATCTGCCTCCTTAGCACATGAAAGTAGTTGGCGGGAGTGGAACAGTTCACCACAATCCAGTTACAGTCATATAGCTGCTGCATTGCAAAGTCATCTGTTATTTTCTGAAACAGACAAAAAGAGGGGGGTTGAGAGGTGCTTCAGGCATCAACAACTTACAGCTCTCCAGATTCACTGCAGCATATTTGTACTTTATATAGGAGCAATATATTTGTTCTACACTAAATCAAAAGCAGACCACACTGAACTTACAGGGAAAATGTCTGGGTCATCCTTACACATTTGCAGAAAGCGCTCTGGACGTGCTGATGAGTGCTCAGGACCCTGAAAACAACAGGACAACTTAAGAAGAGAAAAGGGAGAGAAAGACTCAAGGCATTTAGGGCAAAGAGTCAGGGAGAAAAGGAACCTACCATTCCCTCCATGCCATGGGGGAGCAGCAGGACGATGCCGTTCTGGCGCACCCACTTGGCCTGGCCAGCACAGATGAACTGGTCGATGATGCACTGGGCGGTATTGTGGAAATCTCCGAACTGTGCCTCCCAAAGCACCAGCGCATTAGGGCTAGCCATCGCAAAGCCCAGCTCAAAGCCTAAATATGGTAGTTAGTTAAGTTCAAGTAAATTAAGGCTAAGATGGCTATTAATGATTGAAAAGTTGCGTTGCTCACATACACATGCCCCACTTTGAGGTTTAGCAACAGTTTTGATTTGTTTAGCCTGTCTGATCACTTGTTGGAAAATCGATAATTTGTCATAGTTTTAAACAACAATGCAATATGCCACATGAGAGTACAAACAAGTCTTTGGCTTTCTGACCAAGCTCTGGAGTGATCAGAGGCCTTCCAAAACCTTCAAACATTTGATTTTTACAACACATTCAAGGGTCCTGTAGTCTGAGATGGCAAGTGGTGCAACAAATGATTCAGCCAATAAGAAATATCAAGTCACTCTGCTTATAATTTCAAGCTGACAGATTGAAGTAAAATGTTTCTCCAGCTCTTGCTGCAGAATTACAATCATACCTGTGTTTCCACATGTTATCTAGCTATGTTTGTTGTGCGTGCATGGTATTTATTTGTGTATTACAAACAAAGCCGGTTCAGTTCAAGCTTTTTTTTACATTACACAACAACAGACAGTTGGCATTTGGGAGTTTTTGCAGCAGAGATAAGTAATGTGCAATACACCCTCTTTATAATGTGGCATTTAGTTTCACAATACAACCAGAATGTTTTTTTTTTACATTCATAGCTAACACTTTTAGGAACGTCATGGACTAAACAAAGTTATAGAAACGATTCCAGTTATCAGCACAAAATCTAACGGTATTTGAATCACAGAGCATGTAGTCTTGTGACCCTGGTACTGAAGAAAAAAAAAGAATTACACATGTTGCATATTGTGACCCTCCTAACGTCTATTTTGCAAGCCCTTATGACAAAATAAGAAATTCTGTGAAAAACTGACATTGAGAGGGAGATGCTCTTCTTTGTCACAATATGTTAGGATCTTATAATTTGCCAAGTGTACACCTGGATACACCACAGTAATTTCAAGTGGAGTAATGAAAGACAGATATTTTACCTAATACTCCATACTCAGACAGGGAGCTGTTGCACACAGTGTATGGTGCCTGGTTCGGGTCGATGTAGTTCATAGGAATGCAAGTCCTCTTGTCCACATTCTGATCATGCAGTACATGGTGGCGGTGGCTGTGGAAAGGAGAGTGGGTCTATTAGAGACATAGTAAGCACTTTCATATGTTTTGTGTCATTTTGGTGGAGTTGAGCAAGAGAGCTAAGCACAGCCTGAGCAGAACCTGAAGGTGCCTCTCTCCACGTCCTGACCACTGAGGCGCACGTGCATGCCCTCTTTCAGCAGGGAACCAAAGGCCATGTACTCGCCCAGAGCCCAGTCCACTGTCCTGTTCTCAACCATAGCCGCTCTGCCCTTTAGAATACGGGTCAGGCCTTACAGAAAGAGAAAACTGGAATTTATTTCCTGAACACACTGTGATAATTTCTGAAGTTACTGCGTGGAAGAGAGATGTAATAAGAATTAAGATTTAATTTTAAAACACACCTCCATGAATGGTGAAGTCCTCAATAGGCACAGAGGAGGCCACTTTGCCGATGTGGTGGAGCTCTTTTTCGTTCAGGCCAGTGGAGGGACAGCTCATGCTCTTAGGCTGGCCATCCAGAGTGAAGAAACCTGTAAAGCAGATCATTCCCAATCAAGTCAATGATATTCAAATTATAGAACATAAACATTCACTTGTACAGAGTACACACAACCATACAAGCTCATACCAGGCCATGGGGAGTCAAGCCAGTGTTTGATGTTGAGGATCTTCTCATCTTTGGAGCGAGTGTATGCCTCCTCACAGATCTTGTCATATTTGGCAATCTCTTCCTAAAAGTACAGATTTGAGAACAGTCATCATCACCACTTCTTCAAAAAATGTAAAACCTACTCAAAATGCCCAACCGTATCCAGACAGCCCTTCTAATTAGCAAATTCAACTATTGCTGACAAGTGTTCAGTTGTGTCTACACAGCTTAATCTCTACAGAAAAGCATTTCCAGTAGTACTGGATGCCATGCTCAATGCTCAATGCCAAGTGTCAGCCAGAGGGGTATAAAGCCCCTCAGAACTGGGTTGTGGAGCAGTGTTCTATGAGTTGATGGAGCTCCATCAAATACCTTTACAATAACCTGGAGTGATCTACAACTAATTACCCAACATCAGTACCTGACCTCATTAATGCTCTTGTGGCTGAATACAATGAAATCCCCACAGCAACATTCCAACATTTAGTGTAAATCCTTCACAGAAGAGTAGAGGCTGTAACTACAGCAGAGAGAGACAAACTCCCTACTTATACCATTGATTTCAGATGAAACATTGGATGAGTAGGTGTCTACAAACCTTTGGACATATACTATATATTTGGGCTGCTGAAAATCATCAGTAACATGAAAAAATTTTAAAATGTTTCCTGTAATATATGTAAAACTGAACTCACTTGGCACAAGAGCACATCTCTCATGCATTACTATCTGAAGAAAAGCCACTGACAGCAAAAAATAATTAAAGCACATCATGTTGAGCACCTGGTGAAACAGCAGCAAAACTGTAGTCAAAAATTAAAGTGTGACATCATCTGCTTTTCTGCTATGTATGTTCTGCAATGTAAAGACCTGTTGTTATAACCATGATAAAAGTATTTTGTATCTCGTAAATATGATTTAGAACAGGGTGAGTTTATTATGTTTGAAATACCATTGTGAAATATTTACCTATAGAATAATAACTGTACGTTTCCTTTTCCTATATAAGTCAAAATGAACTGATATTATGGGAATAGTTATTATTTGCAGCCCTAATCTATGTCCTGTTATTACGTATACAAGTAATTTATGCGCATATCATGTAGTAGGTCTGTATGTCCTTTAAGGTGTCTTGGTCTGACCTCGTACTCTAGCCTGGTGACGACTCCTTCTGCTATCAGCTTCTCTGCATATTTCTGCAACACATGCTTCTGCTTTTTTATCTGCTTGTACATTAGTGGCTGTGTGAACATGGGCTCGTCCATCTCGTTGTGGCCGTTCCGCCGGTAGCATACCTAGAAAACAAAAGCAGACATTGATCCAAATGGAAAAAAAAACTAAACACTGCACGTGTGACGCAAACAATGTTAAGCAAGCACAAAAATGCACATTCATTTTCTGTTTCCAGTAAAGATGACAGAGTGGCTCACTTTTAATGGGAAAAAGCACAGAGTCTGCAACTCACCAGGTCTACCACTACATCTTTGTGGAAGGTCGCCCTCCACTCAGCAGCAACATTGCACACATACATCACAGCCTCAGGATCATCTGCGTTCACATGGAAAATTGGGGCATTGACGACTCGGGCTACATCAGTAGGATAGTGTGAGGATCGGGCCATCCGTGGGTCAGTGGTGAAGCCGATCTAAAGAGGCAGCATGACAATATTTTCTTGAAGATGTATCTTTCAAGTTAGGCTAAAATGATGTACATGACATTCATAACCCTTTATTTATGATTTATAGTGAGTTCACAACAAACTGTGAGATGGGGAAAAAACAAAAAACAAAACAAAAAAAAAAGGAGTGGGACCCAAACCTGGTTGTTGACGACCACGTGCACTGTGCCATGAGTACTGTAGGAGGGCAGGTCACTCAGGTGGAAGGTCTCATACACAACGCCCTGACCTGCAAATGCTGCATCTCCATGTAGAAGAATAGACATCACCTGTCAGGGAAAGCCACAAAAAGGTTTTTTTATTACCTGCCAATGTTACCTGCCAAGCAATACATCAGTAGAGCTAAAACAGGCAGGCAAAATGTGAAACTGTCTTTGCTAGAGTAGATGAAGTTTAGGGTACTAGGCAGTTCAGATTTGTTCAAAGCTCAAAGAGGACTAAACAGACCGAATACGGAATGAAATATCAGCTCATGTGGAAACTAATCTCTGGTGCAGTTTTGACGTGCGTACGTTTTCTCTTCTCTTCATGAGCTTTAAATGGGCGATTATAGAAGATGAGACACATTTGAAATTATAAAATACTCTATGTACCTTTCTGACTGCACACATAAATTAGTTTAGGTATTAAGAACAGCATGATCCAGAAAATTTCATGGACATTATCAGATACTGTATATCATAAAATCTGCCCAATCAGTTCGGACTCTTATTCACATCACTTCTGTTTACATCTTTAAGTTGAATTTTCAACACGTTAATGTGAACGCTAAGCAAATCAGAACAAAATGCAATGGAACTACAAGAATAACACACCTTTAGACAAATAAAAGATGAATATGATGCAAGAACTGGTTACACACAAAGGCTGAACACATTCCACCAAAACAAAACTTTTAGTGGAATCCCAGTGGGGCAAGATTCCAGTAATCAAAGTATCAGTGATATGTTCACAGATGACAGATGCAAGACATCCCAGTTTACAGTAATGCTGAAAGTATTGTGCACCTCGTTTGACATCACTGACAATGCCTGACGAAGACAATTAAAACTTCTATTTGAGGAAGTAAGACTTTATTTTCCCCCCAACTTAAGACTATATCCACAGTTAAACAGGGGTGATTAATACTGGGGTTCCACTGTGGCACAAGGTTTAACCTCATCACTTAATGACTGTTAGCTTGAATCCTGGCAATTTGGAGCAAAAAGATGGTAATTATAACCAATGTTTTCTCAGATATCGATAAAATCGCGGGCTGTCAATATAGGTAGTCTTTGCTACAGTGAATAAGGTTAAGACAGATTTAGTATCTACATGTTGCACGGCTTGGGTACACACAATGGTTGAGGATTTCTGCAAAAACAAAACTCTAATGTTCTGTGTGTTTAAGAACTAATAATGTTTGTGTCAGAAACTGATATATGCAATCTGTAGCTTCGATTAGTGAACATTTTGTTAGTCTGTTTTTTGTTAGCTATTTCACAGCTGCAGACTCTCTCACTAGTGTTACGTTTACTTATATTAATGCTGCAGGATTTATGATAACAAATGAATAAAATTTAAGCCTCTGTCATCCAAAACACAGTGGTCAGTTGATTGTATTTGTATAAATGTCTTACATACGCATCATTGCAATATACACGTGTTTGTGTGTGTGCCACAGGGCTAACACAGCAGGTTGCTTTACGTCTGAGGGGAATCACTGTTCTAAGGTCACAAAGATATGTAGCAGAAATACAAGTGTGTTCATTTTGTCTGGTTTAAGCAGGGTTCACTGTGGTGTTAGCATGTTAACTTCCATGCTTAAAAGGGCTACTGAGGGTGCTGCAAATGTTGACTGAGAGAACCCTCAATTTATAAGACAGCATTAAGAGCAGACTCTCAATCTGTATTTGTATTTTTCTATGCACATTGAAAATGTGGTAGTGTATTAAAGCAGCTCCTTTTTGGGAATGCAGCTTTTGACTTTTACCCAAAAGTCAAATCTGTATCATTAGATTTCAAAGCACTTATGAGGTGTTTGGTGGTTACTGCCCTTGATCCCAACCTTGATTGTCTGGTTTTACGGAGAAAATTCTTAGTATTCAGTGCGAACCCTGTTGCCTTCTGTGTCGCCACAGTAGAACTGCTCTGCCTTGGTCTTGCCCTGCACCACTGGGTCCACTGCTTCCAGATGAGATGGGTTGGCCACTAGGGAGAGAGTAATGTTGCGATCAGTCACACGGTTGATCCGCCTGTGATACATCCCCAGATGATATTTCACATCTCCAGAACCCTGACAGGCAGACACCGAAAGAGAAAAAAGAAACATGAGACAGAAAGCAAAATGCTGCCAAAGAATTCAAGGCTGTTTGCATTCCAGACAGAATGGCAGTAAAGTATATGAAAGGAATGTCATTACAAAGCTTTGAGTACATAGTTTTATTTTTATTTCTCATGTGCTTTGCACACCCTCTCATTTCTAACAGCATGCCCTATATGGGCACTGTAAGTAACTGAGTTATTTGTTCATTACACAGTTTACTAAACCAGGCTACTGTAAACTAGGCTGCAGATAGCATTTGTAAACTGGAGTGAGGGAAAATGGCCAACCTCATCAGCAGCTTCCAGTTTGGGGTCAAACTGACAGAAGATCTGCTCAAGTTCTTTACGGATGACGTTGGCCAGCACGTTCAATCGCCCCCTGTTGGTAAGAGTGCAGAAAGGCGCATCTTACTCATGCAACTTGTAAAGTTAGCTAGAAGTATCAACTTCATACAGTAAGCTGTGCCATAATTATTAAATAATGCAAGCATTCAAATTGGTCTGAAGAACTTTTGGGAGTGGTTACCTGTGAGGCATGCCGAGGATAACACTCTCCACGCCTCTCTCACTGGACTTGTCAATGATGGTTTTGAGTGCTGGAATGAGTGACTCACAGCCCTCCAGTCCAAAGCGCTTCTCTGAGGACCACTTCCTCTGCAGGAACTCCTCAAACCTTTTCGAAACACACTGAGTTGCAAATTACCACAGAAAACTCTGTAAAACTGAAATTCATGTGTGCTTTTACATGACAGATAAAATAACTGTATTCTGGAATTCTTCAACAATAAATTATTAAACAGTGTTCAACTCTGAATTCTATTTTTGGAAGCGTAAGAAAGTAAGGCTAAAGACACTTCTCCATCCTTCTTGAACTTAATGATTATGCTATATAAAAGAGTCAAGTGGACCTGTGAAATGTCAGGAAAGGGTATATAAAAAGTATTGTATTAATACTGTATCATATATTTCTGTATCAATTATTTTTTCAACGAGTTTCATGACAAAATGCTAAGAAACTAGGACACTACAGACCACTGGCTTCCCTGCCAAATATGCTGGATGAGATGGCCAGACGGTTGAGAAACCTTGCACTACATAAAATCCTAACTTTTTAAAATCCTATCCTAACTGATGTACAGGAAACCACAATGCTGCTCCATACTAGATGAAAAGGAACTTCGACTATGACACTGAATATGAGGTTTAGCTGACCTGGTAGAGCGGACCATGCGGGCCAGTAGCGTTCTTTTCTCCTCCAGAGTGAACTGCATCACGCCAGGCTTCTCAAACTTCTGCCTGATCCACTGGCACTGTTCCAAATCATTGATGAACATGAACTCCACTCCAATGTGCTGACAGTATGCCATCTGCAGGTAGGGGGCAGCACTTACAGATTATATGAAGCACATACAAATGCAAAGCCAGATTTTGCTGTGCAAAGCTGGATTTTTCACATTCTTCCACCACACACTGAAGGTGCTTATAACCATACTAGACTGAACCAAATGTATAAAGGGATAACAATGATGCTAACAATTAATGAACTGTTACAAGCTAACGACACGTCAAAGCATTTACTTTCATTCAATATTAGCCATTTAGCATTAGCATATGTTTGGGCAAACCAATCCTTTGAGACGAAAAAACAGTGTATGTCTAAATCAAGTTTTTTACAACGCTACAAAGAACTTGTGTGTACCTCTAGGCGGCGGATGATCTCCCTGAGTGGCAGGGAGCTCTCAGTACCCCCAATAAACGTTGTCGTGGGGAGTCTAAACACTTTGTCCAGATCTGCCTCATTCAATCCATAGAAGCCTGCCCAACACACAGATAGGGGAGAAGGGTGCAACATGGTAAGTGAACATCCAGAATGAAAATACCCTAGAGTAAGTCATGTTAGATGGTACAACCCCAATTCCAATGAAGTTGGGAGGTTGTGTAAAACATAAATAAAAACAGAATATGATGATTTGCAAATTCAATTGAATACACTACAAAGACAAGATATTTAATGTTCAAGCGGATAAACTTTATTGTTTTTTGCAAATATTCACTCATTTTGAATTTAATGCCTGCAACACGTTCCAAAGAAGTTGGGACAGGGGCATCTTTACCACTGTCTTACATCACCTTTCCTTTTAACAACACTCAATAAGCATTTGGGAACGGAGGACACTAATTGTTGAAGCTTTGTAGGTGGAATTCTTTTCCATTCTTGCTTGTACAACTTCAGTGGCTCAACAGTCCGGGGTCTGCGTTGTCATATTTTGTGCTTCATAATGCGCCACACATTTTCATTGGGAGACAGATCTGGACTGTAGGCAGGCCAGTCTAGTACCCACACTCTTTTACTAGGAAGCCACGCTGTTGTAACATGTGCAGAATGTGGCTTGGCATTGTCTTGCTGAAATAAGCAGGGACGTCCCTGAAAAAGACAATGCGTGGATGGCAGCATATGTTGCTCCAAAACCTGTATGTACCTTTCAGCATTAATAGTGCCTTCACAGATGTGCAAATTACCCATGGCATGGGCACTAACACACCCCCACACCATCAGAGATGCTGGCTTTTGAACTTTGCGCTGATAACAATCCAGACAGTCCTATTCCTCTTTGGCCCGGAGGACACGACGTCCATGATTTCCAAAAACAGCGTGAAATGTGGACTCGTCAGACCACAGGACACTTTTCCACTTTGCATCAGTCCATCTCAGATAAGCTCGGGCCCAGAGAAGCCGGCGGTGTTTTTAACGTGCACTTGTAGATGGAGCGACAAACTGTGTTCACTGATGATGGTTTTCTGAAGTGTTTCTGAGCCCATGTGATAATATCCATTACAGAATGATGTCGGTTTTTAATGCAGTGCTGCCTGAGGGATCGAAAGTCACGGGCATTCAATGTTAGTTTTCTGCCTTGCCGCTTACTCACAGAGATTTCTCCAGATTCTCTGAATCTTTTGATGATATTATGGACTGTATATGATGAAATCCCTAAAGTCCTTGCAATTGCATGTTGAGAAACATTGTTTTTAAACTGTTGGACTTTTTGCCCATGCAGTTGTTAAGTGGTGAACCTCGCCCAATTCTTGCTTGCGAATGTCTGAGCCTTTCAGGGATGCTCCCTTTATACCCAATCATGACACTCACCTGTTTCCAGTTAACCTGTTCACCTGTGGAATGTTCCAAACAGGCATTTTTTGAGCATTCCTCAACTTTCCCAGTCTTTTGCTGCCCCTGTCCCAACTTCTTTGGAATGTGTTGCACGCATCAAATTCAAAATGAGTAAATATTTGCCAAAAACAATAAAGTTTATCCGTTTGAACATTAAATATCTTGTCTTTGTAGTTTATTTAAGTGAATATAGGTTGAAAAGGATTTGCAAATCCTCATATTCTGTTTTTATTTATGTTTTGCACAACGTCCCAACTTCACTGGAATTGGGGTTGTAAAAATATTATGAAATTAAAGCAAAAAAAAAAAAAAAAAAAAAAGCAAAAAAAAAATTCTGGTGTATTGATTGGCAATGATTTCAGACATGGTATAAGGACATTTGGACAAATACAGGCAGAGAACTAATAAAAGCAGTTAAATGATAAGGATGAAGAAGAGGAGGAGAGTAAATGTGAGTTGAAGGCTTTTTGCTATTCATTATAAGGAAAGAGATGGGGATAAGGGTCAAAAGTAAAACTACCATTCCGTTATACTTACTTTAACACAACGCACTCTGTCCACATACATTACTGTGCAAAAATCACACTTCATCTATTTAATTTCCAATCAAAACTGCCCTTTAGTACAAGCTCATATAGTCAAAATGGCCATTAAGTACAAACCGCTAATGTTTCAACACAAAACCTCAACAATATCATTTTATTGTCAATACACAGTGTGCATACCCTTTGCCTTTATTAGTTTCCATTCTATCCAGAAGACTTGCTTTCAGTTTCTCCATGAACATTTTTCCCCACGCTGGCAAAGTTCAGTCTAGAAGTTACATTTTCTGCTTCTTACTATTCAAGTAATCCCTAATACATTGAATGATGTTCATGGACAAGCACATTCAAGGACTCTGGGGTGGCCAGTCCATCGTTCTGAGAACACTGCCAGCTTCTTTATTTGATTTGCAAATTTTCTTTTTCTTAAAAAAATTTGTTTCCTGTGGTACATAATGAGTTTCTGTTTACTCTCGTCAAACTGCTTGCTCCACTAATATGTAATTGAAGCACCCGATATCTACTGTATGATAAGCTGGACACAACTATCGGAATACTGTCAGTTACAATTTGCTTGGCTATTCACACGACTGAGTAATTGCACTTCCATGCAACAGGTTGATCAGTCCGACTGGAAAAAACAGTTTGCAGTCAGTTACTCACTCTGCACGTGCAAAGCTTTCTGAAACAATAACTGCTGGACTAAAAACAGTTTATGAAGTTCATGGAATCCCTTTGTATTTGTTGATGCACACAGATTTGTTGTTCTTGTAACCCCACTTTGAAAACTGCCTGCCCCTATACATCATACAAAACCAGCAGTCTGTGATTGGCTGTCCTGCATCTCAATCAAAAGGCAATTTCCTGTCAAAGTGTGTAGTTCTTAGCCATGTTAAGGGATAAAATTCATCAGGCTCTTTACCAACAGGCCTAAGTCTACCTTGCAAGACTAGTTCTAACCTTACATTTGCTCTATATTATGCAAACACAAGTTCAAAAACATGACAAGACGTTAATGGGAACAATGTATATACTGTACCCTTATTCACATCACAGGAACACTCACAACAGTAAAAAGGTCAAACAGCATTACAGTAATATGAAGAACCCAGTCAAACACTGGAGTTACATTACATAAGCAGTACAGCTTTAGGCAAAGAGAACATGTGCGAAGGCCCATCTTGTCTGGGGACGGTCATGTCATTTGTTTGGCAGGACGGCAATGTGCCATATACACAGGGGTTACATAAAGGATATTATGCTGTGTGACAATGACAATTTACATCCAAACACCTTTCTAAAATACAAATATATATTAAAAAGGACTAATACTGACTCTACTGGTCAAAAAGATTATGTGTGGGGGATTTAACAGGCCATTTCAACAAAGCAGGTGTGCAATTATTCCCAAATTACTCCAGACAGTGCAGACCGAAATGTCATAATATTCATGTCTGCATTAAGATTAAAATTACACCCAAACAAGCAAAAACTAAATTTCAGGGAATGCCACATAATTACCTATTTAAATGATCTAGTAAAGTGAACCTATCAGGTTAACAAATGCTGCCCAAGACAGAACTCTTTGGACAGAATTCTGCCCTAAAAGAGCTACTTTCAAGTTATTTAAATTTTCCTTCTCCTTGTAACTAGGCCATTATGAAAACTGTAGCACAGTTGTTTTGTTTTGAGCTTGATGATAAAGGAACTGTTCCAAGTCAGATCTATTTCAGTGGTTAACTATATCTTCCAGTCACCAAAAATAAAGTGTCACTGTCTAATATCAGGTTTTGTCATTACATTTCCGTGAGGTCAATTCAAACAGAGCTACTATTATGAAGGGAACTCTCACTACTTACTTCTGCAAAAACTATGGAAACATCAGATTTGTACTGGATCAAAATTACAGATCTTGTGTCAGATTACAGCACTGCCAAAACCTTGACATAATATTAATAGGGAATTAATAAGAACTTTGGTCTAGCTAAGCTATGTAATGGTCATACATCAAACAGTAAGGCCACAAAGACATTCTTTACAATTAGTTAGACCTGGGGAACAAAAAGACAGTCCCTGCCTGACCACTACATCAGATCAATACAGCTTGCCACAATATATTTCAGACACTAGTTATCGAATTTTCTTCTCCACTCAAGAAACTGGCGCTGGATTCAGCATCAGTTAGGCTTCTGTGAAAACTACAAATGATATGGTTATGTAGCCTCACAGCCCAACAGATTACTGTATCATCCCACTGTATTGCATCATACATGCTTTAGTAATACTGAAGCTGAGCACTCGCCTGAATAAACCAGCGACTGTGGCAGTGCTGCTACACTAAGCAAACTGCATTCAGGCTCAATAGATGCCGGACAATGCAAGGCTGAAAAGCTGAGGGCTGAGTCAGGAAAAGGGAAAGCAGTGACGCCCCTTACTATGCATTCCAGTACTCTGCACTTGCATGGCTCAAGGTGTTGATTGCAGCCTGTACTGTGAAAAGGGGAAGAAGATAGCATTGGTACTTCCACACTCATGGCTGGCCACGTGCTTGCGTGTGAATCTATAGAATCAATTCACCATACGTGACACATGCCGTGCCATTTTGAAATTCAAGTAACTGAGAACTCTGATAAGATGTTATATACCAAAAAACACAATGTACAGGGAGTAGGGTCCAGGGTTTATAATGTTTCCTGGAGCCAAAACACTGAACAACCTCTAATTATATTTTAGCATCACTCATGTGAGTGTATGTCTGACTAAACTCTGCAAATGACAACAGAACAATACAATCAAGAGAAAGAGAGTGTCATTCACAGCATAAAGGGACAATGAAAAAAGCATTTTGGAAAGGTCTAGAAGAATCCTCATTCAATATTTGCTGTGCTTTTCTCAGCAAAGTAAGTGATGTGGCAACACCACAGAGAAACCTGCTTAAACTGGAGAAATTAAACATGTTCATTTTCAGAAACATGTAGGCCAACTTCTTTCAACGGTTTTAGTTCTTGCTGTAGATTTAATAACACAGCTTTTAAAGGCCTACAAATTGCTTCATTTGTTAATAATCTGGGCTAAAGCTTAAGGAACACTTGGACCAAAATGAACAATGTAACCATGTCTAAACATGGTCTAAACAGCTGTAAACATGTCTTCTTGTCTCCTTCAGAGATGCTCAACTAGCCTCTAGCCTTCTGGCTTAAAGATTAGAAAAACCCATTCTGATGTATCTTGAAGGTAGGAGGATCTTTTGAAAAACTACAACTGTTGTGGGGATAGCAAGATGGCTACAAGGCTTAGCAGATTTCTTATTTCAGTTTGGCTTCTTCATATAAGTTTTATATTTTACTTTAATGTAACCAAAACTTTGACCTAATTCAAAACCACATATGTTTTATAAGGGGGAGACGTGGAAAGGCTACAACATTTTAGGATATGGACCACAAAATATGATCTACTTCTGTGAAAGTTGGATTCAGACTGTTCAACTTGGTCATTAAATGGACTCAATCCCAATACGATCATCTGAAGCTTGAAGCAGTGTGCATGGGCATGTAGCATAAAGTAGTATTAAGTAATAAGGTAGAGTGGCTCTCAAAATTCAACAATTCAGTTCATAACCTCACCAAGCTTATTGGAAGATGTGACGATATCCATGGGTACGCACAAATCAAGATCTGCGTCCATAATTCCTAAGGGATCCAGCTGGGCAACGTGGTGCCCGCGTATCTGTAATAATGCAGGAGAGACAGAGCAAAAGCAAAAAGGAGGAAGAGACAGCAATTCAAAGGAAGATGAAGGTGAGCAAAAAGACAGTGAGAATCAAAGCAGCAAGAGAAAATGAGACAGAGGACAGAGACAAAAATACAAGAAAATTAACACAGACTTGTCAAAGTCGGTCAACATATACACAGCGCAACACACTGTTCTCATCATGATGGAACCCTACTGAAACCGGGGTATCGTCAAAATCTATACAAGTGATGCCCAAAGGATCGAGGTTGGCTATGTGCTGACCTCTCACCTATGAACAATGCAACAGCATTCAAAGACTACACACATGTAGGACCAATCTGTTATCACACTCACCATATTGGATTGAGTGTGCTTGCGTAATTGATTTGTTAGCATTTCATCATTTTAAGTCAATAAACTTATTTTAGCACCATTATGTATGAAGAGTATCTGCATTACACATTTTGTGACTAGAACAAGCATGAGCAAAGCTATGAGAAAGCACTTTGTCTCATATTGGTGCCCTTCTAAGAAAAGAATTAAAATGATTGCTGTAATCAAAATTTAAATCAACCAAGTAGTAGTGAGCGATATTTTGATTAATTTGGGATACTGAATTTGCCTGATCTACTATTGTCATCATAACTTCATCAGTATAATGTTAATTCATTCATTCAAGTCCTAAACACTGAGCCAAAGTTTCTTTTTGAGCCTGTGCATGCTACATTAATACATGAACACATACGACGTACTCTGAAAAGCTCCTGTGAAATCTGACACAACACCTCTGACTTTTAAATGTACTAATTTACTATTTCAGGTCATATAGGATGATTTACAGCAGCACACACATGCAATATTTTAACATGTTTTTTCCTGACAGAGTAATGTAACTTTGTAGCTTTAAGGTATTTGTTTTGGCATAACCTTTATTCCTGTTTGCCACCAATAAGTGCAGATCATGTAAAAATGGTTCAAAAGATGCTAAAGTTATCCCAGTTATAAAAGTTATACCTAAATGGCTGCGTCAAGAGATGTTTCAGTAATCCCTGTAGTCAGTTGCATTCTGAGTTAACAGTAATCCAGTTTGTTATAGACGAAGCAGATATTAGAAAGATGGAAAGAGCGGCCAGACTTCTGGGGTTAGTTTTTAAACTTAGCATGGATGGCAGCTGGCTTACTGCTCCACTGTTTCCAGCAGTGTCTGGTGGTCATAGATGTAAGCACAAGCACAAACGTCTGAGATGAACGACATGAGAAATTCAGAGGTAACACAACATTTAGCACCACTTTATTTTACATTATTTGCCCATAGCACCCACTACTATCACATACAAAAGAAAATTCTTTTCAGTGACTGTGTTTTGTAAATGTCAAAAAAAAATCTGGATTAATTAAGAATATGTAACAGCTGTTCACTGAAGCCTGTGTCTTCAGTAAAGCAAAGGGCTACCTGGTAAGCTCGAATGAGGGACTGCACTGCCAGGTGGTCCTCTACTAGTTTCTCCACACTGGGCTGAGCTCCAACCACTGCCTGGGCCTGAGAAAGTCCTGAGAAATTCACCCCCAAAGGAGGCGGGCTCTGGTAGGCAGCACCCGGGGGAGCACCTGCGTTGGCATTTCGGAAGAAAATGTCCCAAGACTGAAGTGACAGAAAGGAAACAAAATGAAAAACTATGTTAGTGATGAAACACATTACACCTGAAAATCAACAGAAAGCTCGTATGGACAATTTTTTTTAAGAAGAAAGCTTTTCTAACTTTGGTTACCTGCTTTTGTTTACACCAAAGCATGTATATAGAGGATAAATAGATTTAAAAACAATAATTAAAAAAATGTTTTACTGATTGAATGAAGTCACCAGACTCCAAATTCATTTGGCCAACAATCAAAAACTAGCAAAATGATTCATGCAAAGTAAGCAAACACAGGAATCAGGGAATCAGGAAACCACCCCCCCCCCTTTTTTTTTCAACCAGCTACTTTTTGTCAAAAAATGGTCTAACAAAGTGAAGGTTAACCAGTCTGTCACAATAGGAGCTCCCAGTGATGGTCAAAACAAATTTACTGTCCATTTGAAAACATGCAGTTCATATTTTTATTTAAATTTTTCATTTATTTTTATTTTCCATAGTAAGACATGTAACATGTAACTTGGGCATGCTTGGTCATGTGATTTCCATTAATACCACCTTTATTGTACCTAGCAAGCAACAGAATGTACCCAGTGCTGCATGCAGATATCACAAGTGTAAAGACATTTATGTGGTATACTGTACATCTTCTGGAAAACTTCAGATCAGGGTGTCAGGTTTCAGACACCAGCTTTGGGTCTCAGGCAAAATGTTTTTTTTTAAACAGCCTCAGGCAAAATAGCTCTGGAGCCGGTATCAGTCTAACCAGCCACAATCTCTCAGACAGCAAAGTAAAATTTATAATTACAAAATCTTTTTACTATAATCTTTACATATCCAATTTCCCATCTGATGATGCTGAAATTTACTCATTTTTTGAGGGTCTTTCGTTTCCCACTGTGAATCCAAGTGTTGCAGAAGATCTGGATTTGCCTTTAACTTTGGAGGAGACTCAATCAGACTCGATTACTCACTCAATCAGAGTTAAGTCAACCAATAAAGCTCCAGGTCCTGATAGATTTTCGATTGAATTCTATAAAAAATTTCAGGATAAGCTTGCCCCACTTCTAGAAGTATATGAAGAATCTCTCATTTCGAATTCTTTACCTCCCTCTATGACTCAAGCACATATCTCTCTGCTGTTAAAAAAGGACAAAGATCCTAATCTCTGTGCTTCATACAGGCCTCTTTTTTTGTTAAATGTAGATGTAAAAATTTTGTCCAAAGCTTTGGCTCTGCGCTTGGAGAATGTTCTTCCCGAAATCATTTCCCACGATCAGAATGGTTTCATCAAAAGACAACTTTCTTTTAATATTCGTACACTTTTGAATACCATCTACACTGGACATTCAACCTCTGTTCCTGAGGTTGTTATTTCTTTAGATCCCGAAAAGGCCTTTGACCGAGTTGAGTGGCATTATCTTTTTTTGTTTTACAAAAATTTGGATTTGGAGACAACTTTATATCCTGGATAAGACTTTTATACTCCTCTCCCCAAGCCAGTGTCCACACCAATAATATGTACTCTGATTATTTTTCTTTATCACGCGGGACGAGACAAGGCTGTAGTTTATCTCCATTATTGTTTGCCCTTTCCATTGAGCCTTTGTCCATTGCAATTAAATCCCTTAAAACTTTTCAGGGTATGTTCCGTTCTGGTATCGAATTAAAGTTGTCATTATATGCAGATGATTTGCTGTTATATGTAACTGATCCTATTTGTAGTCTTCCTTCAATTTTGTCACTTTTGAAGAAATTTGGCTCATTTTTGGGGTACTTTCAGAAGAGTGAATGCTATCCAGTGAACTCATTGGCACTGTCACTAAATCAATCAGCATTGCCCTTTAAATCCGTTCCATCTGGCTTCAGATATGTGGGGATTTTAATAACTTGTACATTGCCATCTCTTTTCCACTCTAACTTCTCTCCTTTGCTTAACAAACTCTAATTCTATCCTGGGGCAGTTACTGACAAATGTGAGAGGTGCTCCACTTCTCCATGTGATCTAACCCATGTTTATTTCGTGCCCCAGTATTTCTACATTTTGGTCAGATTAGTCTGAGATAATGTCTGAAGTTATTGGTGTCAGTATCACTATCTGTCCACTCATAGCAATATTTGGTCTTTCCTCAGGATTGCCTACAATTTCACAGGCTCAGTCGGATGTTATAGGTTTTTCATCATTAATAGCGAGACACTGTGATTAATAATAATAATAATAATAATAATAATAATTATTATTATTATTATTGTTGTTGTTGTTGTTGTTGTTGTTATTTATCTATTTTTCTTTTTCCCCTTTTCTTTCCTCCCTCTTCTATGTTTTTGTCCTGCTGTGTGTGTGTGTTTGTGCGTATTTGTGTGAGTAAGTGAGTTGGGGTTATGTTTAAAGCAAAAAGAAAAACTGAGGTTGTTTTTATTCAGTGACATTTGAATTGTGTCTTGTGACAATGCTGGTATGTAATTTATGTGAAACTCCTCAATAAAATAATAAAAAAAAAAATTTAATTACATTCTTTATAGCCATGTTTTGAGGCCAAATTATAGAGGACCTCAAACTCCAACCACAACTTTCATTTAACTGCCCTATTATTATTATTATTATGTCCTTTTATTTGACAATAAGATTAAGCTTCAACCATGGCTCAATAATTTGGACCATAAAAAAAGAGAGGACAAATAGTTCTCCAATTACTTGACTGCATGGTGAACTTGGGCAACACATGTGCATTTCAACAATGCACCCATCAATGAGGGACAGATCAGTTATCCAGTCAGTCATTGACTAATGCTGCTTATATTGGGAAAAACGAGCTCATCAAAAAGCACCACACAAACATCCTTTGCTTGTTGGATGATGAAGAAATTTGCAATTGCGAAAATGGTGCGTTTCGCAGCACAAACTGGACAAGTGTGACGTCAACGCTGTTTTCACCATGGTGAAACAAAGAAGTGAACATTATCAACATCAAATATCACTGTACAAAAGATCATTTAAATGGTAAAAATTATTTTTAATTTCTGCTTCAACGCCGTTAAAAACAGTCATAAGTCAAAACCAACAGTTGCCAGCTAGCTAATAAAACACAACAACCATTTCACATCGTTCATGTTTTGTTTACTTCCCACATAAACCAGAAGAATTTGCACACTGGATGAACGAGTTCCTCTTTCTCAAATATTTTGCCAAAAGGCAATTTAGAGGTCTCTGCGTCAAGCCTTGAGTTAACTTCTCAGAAAATGTTTGGCTGGATGTTAACTTACAAAAACAGTAACTTGTGCAACCCTAGTCAGATAAGCTTGAGTGTTTGTGAGAAGAAACCGAGGAGACACAAACTATTAGCTCAAATTTAGATTGCAATATTTTCCACTGTACATACAACAATATAACATTACGAGATAAAAACAAAATATAGTCGCAAGTGGCAATCTCTGGGTTCAAGCACAAACTAGAACAATGAGGCCTAATGCACTTTGAGCCTTATTTACAGAGAGAGGATGAAAAATCCAATGAAGTCAGAGTTCAAAAAGTCCTTCAGTTGTTAAGCAGTGGTCTTTAAACATGATACCTGCTTAATTTTATATGAACCGATGTCTTAGGCTTTGTAGAACATTCTAAAGATTGTAATTCGTTTCATCATGATTGGCCAACATTAAGCCTGTCAAATTCCTGCTGATATCTGATTGATAATGGTGGCAAAAATTTTTGATGTATCGAGTTGTCCACTTATGATCTGTCTTATAGATGCTGCTTGAAAAATTTCAGCTTGATCGGATGTATGGATGCTGAGAAACAGTCATTGTGCAGTTACAGCTCCCTTGTACATGCGTGTACACGCAACAAAATTGACAGGCTACCTCAAAGTACTACTACTAAAGACACTTACTACTGAGTAAGTGTATGTAGTGTCAGTTTTATTGAGTCATAGAATTTTTTAAGAACAAATTAATTATTGCTCACAAATGGCAGCATGTTTTTGATTATTACTGAGGCTCTAGTGAATTTTTGATAGGAGTTATATGAGGATAGAGTAAAAACATAGGACTAGTTCACAAAAGTAGCTTTTGCGTATTATGCAAATATATAAAAAGAAAAATCTATTGAGGGGGAGATAAAAGGTCCAAAGTGCAAAGTAGTTTGTTTTGACACAAGGAATCAGGAAAAGAAAAAAAAAGGCAGCCTTTCTTACTCATTCCATTTTGCACTTTTTGCTGATCTTGTAAATGTTTGTTTTCTGTCCCTTAAAAAAGTTTATTAATAAAGTTTTTTGGCTAGCCCACACACTTGACTCATCCTCATTCAGCAGCAAAAGCTTTGCACTCCTGATTTGCATACATGCCAGGTCATCCTGGCCCAAAGACAGCACACTCTGACCTGATGTATCTAATTGGATTTGCATCATTGAGAGGCTAAAGAGCTCAGTGAGTTAAATTTGTAAAAGCGGACACTGTTAATGGAACGGAGGCAATGCATCACAGCAGGGTGCTGCAAATTGCTGTTACATGGCTGGGGCACAACTATCACGAAGGACAGTGAGGAATCTCAAGCACACGTTATCAATCCAGAAACGCACAGGATGTCATGACCTGTTGCCCAATCACCACTCTTTCAAACATCCATGCTTATTTCTGCTTCAAATCCTCAATGCTGACAGACTGACTTGCAAACTTTTGATGTTTTCACAATTCTTTTTTTCACAACAGTCCAAACCAGCATCTGGGTTTTTGTGACGTTGTATCCGTTTCATTTGGTTTGGTTGGTTTCACACTACAACAGCTAAATGCACCAAATTGTTAACATGAGTGCTTAGCAGGGAAACAAGGGCTCTGTTACTCTCATTTGTCATTTGAGCCAAAAAACTCTTCCTTTGCATGACAGACATGATCAATGCTTCACATCTATGTGTATCACAGTAAAGCCAATGAACCAATGAATAACAATGAACCTACTTGTTATCTGCTTCTTTATGACTGGTTTGTTGAGTGTTACCAATTAGGTCACCAATGCAGTATGTTCCATGATCCATGTACCAAAATTAAAGGCTTTGGTTTTTTATTATCATTTCAGTGTTTCTATGCTTTTATTTACAGCAGCATGTGCTGCAAGAACAATGAGTGTCTTTGAAGAGCCAGATGTTTAAACATCATTTAAGACAGATTATGAAAAAAGTACATGTGCTGCTAGAAAGCAAGCACTGATGGTGGAAGCGAAAAGATCTGCAATTTTTTTGCCAGACTATTTGGTTAGTGCACACTCAAGTACAGGTGGACAACACACACTCAAACACACATTTCCCTCAGGGTCGCAGGGGTGCTGGAGCCTATCCCAGCGGTGATTAGGTGGAAGGCAGGATACACCCTGGACAGGTCGCCAGTCCATTGCAGGGCAGACAGACAGACATACACAATCACACACACCTAGGGGCAATTTAGTATGTCCAATAGGCCTGACTGCATGTCTTTGGACTGTGGGAGGAAACCGACGCAGACACAGGGAGAACATGCAAACATGCAAAAAAAAGGACCCTGGTCACCCGTCAAGGGAATCGAATCCAGGCCCTTCTTGCTGTGAGGCGACAGTGCTACCCACCGACAAAACAGACCAAACTAAAGAAAAGGTTTGCAGGTCACCACCACACAATTCAAATGTGAAACTGCGATAAAGAATAACTCCCAATGTACATCAGTGCCCTTAGTTTTAAGGCTCCCAGCCACTCTATCCCTCAGAATTAAACAGTGAGCGTTTAAGATTGAGGTAGGTAAATGAGGTCTTTTGATTTGCTACCCATGCCTCATTCAAAAAGCAGTCTGGGCAGAAACATTCCTGATAAGTTCAGCAAGGATGGGCTGGGCTAAACTACAATAGCCTGAATAGGCAAATATATGTAACTGTGTTGGTTTATATCATTTGAATTGTTTTTACAGCTGTTTTTACAGCTTAGTTTTCAAACGTGTCTGTAAAAAAGCAAGGAATTTTTTTTCTACTATGATAGGAGCCCTTTAGGGTACAATGACAATATGTTTTTCATTTGCAAAGTGGTTTCTGCATTTGGATTCATGCCTTTGAAGAACATGCAGCATAATATTTTATGTGGTTATGAAGTAATTTCCCACACAGGCCTGGACAAGCAGCTATGGAATCAGCCCATTTGGGGAAGAGTCTTTTTAAATGTATGCCAGACATTTTTTGCTAATGAACTAAGTAATGACAGTAATCATGATGACAAAACAATGACAGAGAAAGATTTTGGGCGTAAATAATTTGACTGGCTCTTTTAAACTATCGAATTTAGGCAACTTTGCAGAACAGCTGGAGTTTGTCAACACTGTTGTGATCTCTTGGCTGGTTCCTTCTGCATAACTGCTAGTGAATTTGATACATGGTGGGTAATATACAATGACTGTTGCAGCTCATGTGCAACATCTGACAAAAACAAGGCATTTCCCCATAGAGTATCTATAAAATTATAGATACTACTTCAAACTACAAAGAAAATAAGCAGGATAATGTAACTGAACAAAATTTCCTAAGGCAACGCTATTTGTCCTAAATCCATAAGCAGGCGTTCATAAATATCAAGCGTCCCCAAAAGCTTGAGTTATTATAAACCAATGGTTCTTAACAGGAGCCCGACTCACGAAGCATGTTCAACAATTAGCGGTCTGGGCTACGTTTCCACTTCAAAAACCTAACCCAGGTTCAGATGCTCATGACATGATTAATTTTTGTGTGTGTGCTACGGTTGGGAATCTATAGGCACCTCATGATTCGATTACCATTCAGAGAACTGCAATGCGATTGCAAAATGATTTTCGATGCACCTTTTTTTCTATACAGGATTTCTTTTTTTCTCACTGTGTGGCAATTTGGAACTTTCACAGCAAAGTATCTATAATCAACCATAACGAATTTATTTCCAACATCTTTTATTAATACAACCCCAATTCCAATGAAGTTGGGACGTTGTGTAAAACAGAATATGGTGATTTGCAAATCCTTTTCAACCTATATTCAACTGAATACACTACAAAGACAAGATATTTAATGTTCAAATGGATAAACTTTATTGTTTTTTGCTAATATTCACTCATTTTGATTTTGATGCCTGCAACACGTTCCAAAGAAGTTGGGACAGGGGCATGTTTACCTCTGTGTCACATCACCTTTTCTTTTAACTACACTCAATAAGTGTTTGGGAACTGAGGACACTAATTGTTGAAGCTTTGTAGGTGGAATTCTTTTCCATTCTTGCTTCATGTACAACTCCGTTTTCATATTTTGTGCTTCATAATGCGCCACACATTTTCAATGGGAGACAGATCTGGACTGCAGGCAGGCCAGTCTAGTACCCGCACTCTTTCACTACGAAGCCACGCTGTTGTAGCACATGAAGAATGTGGCTTGGCATTGTCTTGCTGAAATAAGCAAGGACGTCCCTGAAAAAGATGTTGCTTGGATGGCAGCATATGTTGCTCCAAAACCTGTATGTACCTTTCAGCATTAATAGTGCCTTCACAGATGTGTAAGTTACCCCTGCCATGGGCACCAACACTCCCCCATACCATCAGAGATGCTGGCTTTTGAACTTTGTGCTGATAACAATCAAGACAGTACTTTTCCTCTTTGGCCCGGAGGACATAACGTCCATGATTTCCAAAAATAATTTGAAATGTGGACTCGTCAGAAGGTTTTCTGCCTTGCCACTTACTTGCAGAGATTTCTCCAGATTCTCTGAATCTATTGATGATATTATAGACTTTCGATGATGAAATCCTTAAATTCCTTGCAATTGCACATTGAGAAACTTTGTTCTTAAACTGTTGGACTATTTGCTCATGCAGTTGTTCACAAAGTGGTGAAGCTCGCCACATCCTTGCTTGTAAATGCCTGAGCCTTTCAGGGATGCTCCTTTTATACACAATCACAACACTCACCTGTTTCCAATTAACCTGTTCACCTGTGGAATGTTCCAAACAGGTGTTTTGTGAGCATTCCTCAACTTTCTCAGTCTTTTGTTGCCCCCGTCCCAACTTCTTTGGAACATGTTGCAGGCATCAAATTCAAAATGAGTGAATATTTGCAAAAAACAATAATGTTTATCCATTTGAACATTAAATATCTTGTGTTTGTAGTTGAATTGAATATAGTTTGAAAAGGATCTGCAAATCATCATGTTCTGTTTTTATTTATGTTTTTCACAACGTCATAACTTCACTGGAATTGGGGTTGTAAATCCAATGGAAACGATGTGGAGTCAACTGGAATTGGAATGGAATGGATTTCCACGCAGCAGATTACAGCTATTCTACCTGTTTTCTTCAGTGATTCCATAACCTTGGTTTTGGTCTTGTTGTAGAGAGTGGGAGGAGGAGTGACTGTGTCAGTAAAGTGTCTTTGAGACAGGACGCTGTATCTTGGCTCCAAAGTGTGTAACATAGGCTGAAAGCCCTGGTTCTCAGCAGATGCAAATCCTTGGCAATAAAAGTTGTGATAGAGTTTGTAATTCGCTTTGTCCTTTTCCATTTGGGTGGAAGCTTTGACATCACTTCATCGAGGGTCCCCTGGTTGGCAGCAACTCCAACCGGGCAGAAAATAGGCTGAAAATGGCCAGAAACATGTAATATGCTCCACAGAAGCCAAAGTACTTCCATACACTAGCTCAGGGGTTGACAACCTACTTTGACTGGCCTGGTGTGGCTCCACAGCGTTAGATTTCTAGGTAAAAATAATCTTCATTTGCAGTAAAATAAAGCTCTGTGGATCGTTTAAACACAGTTTCAACAATAAATGATTTTAAACGCTGGAAATAATGTAGCCTATAACTGCTAATTCACTAAGTTATTAGCTAACAAAAAGGCAAAGAGAAAGATTTAAGACCATACTTTGAAGGCAAATAGACTTATCTGCATTTATAAATCAAATATTTGTAACCAAATAAATATTTATATAATAAACTGTTCTACTTCTGTGGAAAAGTATCCAGCTGGTGATGCAAGAAAAGCAGCTACAACTGAGCTACAGCTTTAGGGAGAGCAAAGTAAGTCTGTGTTTTTGTTTGAACTATATTTTTACCCCACACTAGGACATTAGCACGTACTGAGACACATGTACAGCCAAGATGGTAAAATGGACTCAAAATGTTGTAGCTCTCAAAGTGGTATATTTTTTGCTGAAAGAATAAAATGCTTCTTGGGTTGCAACCCCTGCATTAGCTTTTAATGCAGTGTGCACAGCACAGACTGTCTGGGCACTGCACTTCTGCACTTTGCAAAATTGCAGTTGCCTTTTGCGTTGCTTCAACATTGCTATCAATTAAAACTTAGAAAATTGATTTTTGATATTTGCAAAACGATTCGGAATCATCCACTTCTGCATCGCGATGCATCTAAGAATCGATTCTACCCTGCCACCCCTAGTGTGTGCGCATGAGTAGTCATGATGAGTCAAGCAGCTTTTTTTTTTATAGAAGGAGAAGAAAAAAAAAGATAAATATGTTGAAAGTAAAGCACATAAATGCTGTCACCACCGCCACCTTAATGGAGTTTAATGGAGTAATAACGGCTTTATATTGTTGATATCTTAGGCTGGGTTAGGCGTGCCACTGTGATGAGGCCAAATAAAAAGACTTGTCACAGTCATGAGACAGTATATCCAAATTTAAGTCAAACTAAGCTTAAAATTACCTGGCTAAGCAAGAAATCCTGCTTAGAGAGACATGCCACTGAAGTCACTAGATTGTAGAAAAAAGTACAGGGCTTATTTTTTCATATTCATGATGATTAATGAATTTTCCATAAAGTCCCCCAGAGCAGTCATATCCTGCTGTCATTACATAAAATGATCAGTGTCTACAATGATGAAATTGTGCACACACGGCAAAATAAAGTCTCTAAATGCAGGTGGCTGAAATGATTAACAGTGCTTAGACAAGCAGCTAATCTAGCAGCTCACTTCAGTACGTTTTATTTGTAACAACATTAACTGATTTACTTGAATACTCCGCAACAAAGGATCCACACTTGGAGCACTGGCTTAAGAGAAATAGGCCCAATTCTATTTCACCCCCTCGCCCCTACCACCTAGCTCTTACCCCTGTGTTTTGCACGTTAATGCCTAGGGATAGGGTGTCTCGATTTTTGTTTAGATAGAGGAGTAGGGTGAAATGTTAGGGCTACATGGCCCTCCAAACAGAGGTTTTTCAGAGGCACACTCCAAACAGAGTGTTATGAGAAACAAGCAAGATGGCTGCATAAGTGACCTAAGAAACCCACAAATGTAAGTATTTTCTCTGGTAAAAAAATACAATAACCATGGTATTACCTTAGTTCAATGTTACTTCAATGTATTGTAGTCTTCTTCATAACAAGCATACACTAGCATACATATACATACAAAAGTACACTAACGTCTTGGTAGCTAGTGTCGGGACTAAGAGCACCCCGTCCTCTGTTACTTATTAATTAATGTTAAGTTGAAGTTTTAATTTGAATCTAGTCTGTTCTCTAATGCAAAAAAGGGTAGCGAATCAAAAAGATTGGAAAAAAAAAAACATTCTTGTAAAAAGTCACAGAAAGATGAAAAACCAAACTTCAGCCGCTGGTTCAGTTTTTGAAGAAAGGAAAAGGCCCTTTTCATTTATTAAGTTCTAAGTGACAAGATGATTCCCAGACAGCCAAAATGCAATGATCATTACAATACATTTCACTTTATACCTCTTCTGGGGGCATTCATCACCCCTGCCTGGGTTAACTTCATCGGCCCTCCTTATTTTTAAAATGTCCTTGGTCCCACATTGGTCTAATTTTCCTGAGATGTTTGGTAACCATTATTCTCATCCAATTTAAGATGTTTTTTTTATTAATTTTCTTGGCCTTGTTTTATCAGGTCTTCCTGTCCTCCCTGAAGCCGTTGTTTGTAACACTTTATTAATTTGACTCAAAGACCGGTTCTTACCAACCCTTATCAGCTAGTCTTCCTATTCCCAGTTAGTTCCTACTGTACAAGCAGTGTTTTTCCCCACTCTCCCTGACCTTCCAGGTGTTTTTTTTACCACAAAGCCTTCTTTCATACAATACCGTGCTTGTATCTTGAGTGGAAATTCAATCCATTCCATATATGGAAGCACTAGGGCTGCTCTTCCGCTGAATCTGCTTGTCTCAGTTAAATGCTTATAGGCCTGTCTGTCAATTTAGTGCTTATAACTCTATATTTAATCATTTTCAAGCTAATGATCATTACAAAACTTTTATTAATTAGGATTCAAGGACATTTTTCCCGACACTAGCTAGCTGATGTTTCCCTTCCACCTTAAATCAAGTCAAGTCAAGAGGCTTTTATTGTAATTCCATCTGTGTACAAGCACAACGTGGAGTGAAATTATATTCCTCCAGGAACAACACAGTGCAACAAGGAACAAAGAGTACAAACTGTGAATGTGCAGACATAGTGTACAAACAAAAAATTAAGCTAGAAACAATATAATAAATATGATAAATTAAACAGACATCAGACACAGTAAACAGACAAGACAGTGCAGCACCGACACAGCACACATTTCTGGACATGAGGTAGTGAGAATAAGGTGCAAAGATTTTAAACATGCTGTGATCCGTGAGTTTACGCAGTCAGATAACATACATAAACACAGCAGTTACTGAGTTAGTAAAACTTGAGTAAACTGTGTAAACACAGTGTTAGCAGCAATGTTCTAGATAATGCAAGTAGAGCATCAAAAGGCGTGTGTATGAGTGAGAGAGTGTAGAGTATGCATGTGAGGGGGGCTTTCAGATCAGTCCTTGTGAGTTTAAAAACCTGATCGCCTGCAGAACAAAGCTGTTGCAGAGTCTGGCAGTGATGGCATGCATGCTCTGGTACCTTCTGCCAGATGGCAGTAGTGAAAAAAGTCTGTGTGAGGGATGGATGGGGTTGTCCACAATGCTGGTGGCTTTGCAGATGCAGCGTGTTGTGTAGATGACCATGATGGAGGGGAGAGAGACCCCGATGATGTTCTCAGCTCTCCTCACAGCTGTAGGGTCTTGCAGTCTGAGGCAGTGCAATTCCCAAACCAGGAGATGATGCAGCTGCTCAGGAAGCTCTCCACAGTCCACCTGTAGAGCATGGTGAGGACTGTAGAGCATGGTAGAGGTGCTGCTGGGCTCTCTTGTCTATGGAGTTGGAGTTGAGGGACCAGGTGAGGTTCTCTGTGATGTGGACACTGAGGAACTTGCTCCTGCTGATTGCTACAGCAGAGCCAGTGATGTTAAGTGGGGGGTGGTCACCTCACACTCTTTGGAAGTCAACAACCATCACCTTCGTTTTGTCCACATTCATTAGAATTAGAATAGAATATAGAACAATTTGTCACTGTGTTTACACACTGTGAAATTTGACCTCTGCATTTAACCCATCCATGCAGTGAAACACCCACATACATGCACACTAGTGAACATACACACTAGGGGACAATGAGCACACTTGCCCAGAGCAGTGGGCAGCCCTATCCACGGCGCCCAGGGAGCAATTGGGGTTAAGTGCCTTGCTCAAGGGCACTTCAGTCATGGACTGTCAGGGGATCGAACCAGCAACCTTCCGGTCACAGGCCTGGTTCCCTAACCTCCAGCCCACGACTGCCCCAGAGACAGGTTGCTGGTTCCACACCAGTCTGTTAGCCGCTGCATCTCCTCTCTGTATGCTAACTAATCATTCTTACTGATCAGACCCACCACAGTCATATCATCAGCAAACTTGATGATATGGTTTGAGCTGTACTTTGCAGTACAGTCATGAGTCAGCAGAGTAAACAGTAGTGGACTAAACACACAGCCCTGAGGGACACCGGTGATCAGTATGGTTGTGCTGCAGATGCTATTACCTATCCTGATTAATAGGACCCAGTTACAGAGGGAGGCGTTCAGGCCCTGCAGTCTCAGTTTACCAATCAGCTGCTGAGGGATGATGGTGTTGAATGCTGAACTGAAGTCAAGTCAAGTCAAGTCAAGTCAAGAGGCTTTTGTCATTCCATCTATGTACAACTACACAGTGGAGTGAAATTACGTTCCTCCAGGAACATCACGGTGCAGCAAGGAACAAAAAGTACAAAGTGCGAACGTGCAGACATAGTGTGCAAACAAAAAATTTAACTAGAAACAATAAATAGGATAAATTAAAACAGACATTAGACACGGTAAACAGACAGGACAGTGCAGCACCGACACAGCACTCATTCTGGACATGAGGTAGTGGAATAAGGTGCAGAGATATTAACATGCTGTGATCTGTGAGTCACGCAGTCAGATGACAGACATAAACACAGCAGTTACTGAGGTAGAAAAAAACCTGAGTAAAACAGTGAAAACACTGTAGCAGCAATGTTCCAGATAGTGCAAGTAGAGCATCAAGAGAGTTGTGTGTGGAGTATGTGTGTGAGGGGGGGTGGGGGGTTAGCTCAGTCCTTGTGCGTTTAAAAACCTGACTGCTTGAGGAACAAAGCTGTTGCAGAGTCTGGCAGTGGTGGCCAGAAAAAACAGCAGTATATATTTGCCTTAATGAACAGGTTTGTCTAAATCTGTCTCATGCAATAAACAAAGAAGGAATAAATGGTGCTTTGAACTGCGAGAGCTAGTATGACAGCACTGTTTTTTCCAATACCAATATTGAAAGCTTGAGCATTCCCTCCCTCCATACTGAAAATGCTGCACTGGATATCAGCTTGACACTAAGGATGCAAAAATACAACATAACATGTAATAGAGCAGCGCATCACATTGTATCAAAGTTGCCAGAGTGCTTGGGACACTACAAATTATAATTAGATTGGGACATTATAGAGAACACCCTTTTGTTTTAAATTATACTTTTTTTATGTTGTAACAAAGTGAAACAGATACATTAGTATATTAATAGAATTTTTTTCTTGCTAATATATTGAATCAGGTCTCAACTGTATCGTATTGAATACTGTGAACCTACCAGATACAGACAGTCACATTAATTGGTTATTAAAAATTAATTGAGTAAAAAACAAAAAAACACCACCAGTACCACAATTTTGCTAACATAACAGCAACCAGTGTGCACATTTGAATCATGTAAATTCAAACCACATTTTGGGAAAATATTGATATCACTACAGGTTCCCCACCCCGGTGCTGGACTGTCCACTGCCTTGTACATTTTTGTGTTTTCTGTTCTCCAACCACCCACTTAAGTCTAAGAAGGGCTTAGCTGATCAATAGAATCCGGTGTGTTGGAAGTAGCGATGTGCGATGATATCGGCCTCTTATCAGCATTGGCGCTTAATCGCTTAAAAAAACAAAAAAAGTGATGCCAGACTACTGGGTATTTTATTCATAATAAATTACTTGTAACCCGTACAGTAATTAACATTTTTCTATAATGCTAATCCAGGTAGATGCAGTTCTGATTTCTACATTTTCTTGGTTTGGCAAGATCTACATTATGAGCATGGTGAATCTACATCTCAGTCGGTCACGTGAGAGAGTGAACATGAAGAGAAATGAAAGCAAGTAAGAAAGCGACACACAAAAAAAATGGACTCTCAAGAGGACACAGATTAGCATATGATTTTGGCACAAACAATGGGTATTTAAACTATTTTTGCTATTTGAACATATTTAAACATTATATTACATCATTATTGTATTCCCAACAAGGAAAAATTTAATGCTGCAATGACTGAACTCGGATGCACTAAAGGTGCTCTGAACATAAAACAAAGCATGGGAAGCACACTTATTATTTATTCTTTACAGTATACTTATGTACAGTCACTTTTGAGTAGCCTTTTTTACATACCTAGCGCCACTACTGCCAAATTCTGCTATACAGAATTGCTCCCTTTCACAGGTGCATTAAGTATGTGCGCGCAGACCATCAGAAACATCTTTGTGGTGTGTTTGAGAGCAAAATTTTATGGTCAAACTGCAGTGTTCAGGGGTTTCACTGTGGTGCTTCAGTTCTTGTTTTGATTTTGCTTACACCACACACACACACACACACACACACACACACACACACACACACACACACACACACAGGGTGGGTCAAAAGTCACAGGACACCGTTTTATTTATATTTTATATTATTATTGACTTTTATCTCTGGGGTCATCTAAACCAGCCATTAGGGGTGTACTTTGTGTACTTCTGGTGCCGGTCACGATAAATGGTGAGGGTTGCATCAGGAAGGGCATCCGGCGTAAAACTTGTGCCAAAACTATCATGCGGATCACAAATATGATTGCCATACCGGATCAGTCGAGGCCCGGGTTAACAACGACCGCCTCTGTTGCTGTTGACCAGCAGGATGCCGGTGGAAATTGGACTACTGTAGGTCGAAGACCCTCAAAGAGGAGAGGAGGAAGACGGGTTAGAAGACAGCGAGAGAGAAGGAAAGGCAGGAGTCTGGAGGTTAGAGTAGGGACTCTGAACATAGGGACAATGACTGGTAAAGGCAGAGAGCTTGCAGACACGGAGAGAAGGAAGTTAGATATTCTGTGTGTCCAGGAGACCAGATGGAAAGGAAGGAAGGCCAGGAACATTGGAGGTGGATTCAAACTGTTCTATCATGGTGTAGAGAGGAAGAGAAATGGAGTAGGGATAATCCTGTTGTAGGGATAACCCAATTGCTTTGAGAGTGTTGGTAGAGAAGTACAGAGAAGGTCAGAAGGAGCTACATTGTGTCTTTGTGGATCTAGAGAAGGCATATGATAGGGTGCCAAGAGAGGAACTGTGGTACTGTAAGAGGAAGTCAGGTGTAGCTGAAAAGTATGTTAGGGTGGTGCAGGACATGTATGAGGATAGTGAGACAGTGGTGAGGTGTGCAGTTGGAGTTACAAATGGTTTCAAGGTGAAGGTAGGGTTACAGGGATCAGCTTTGAGCCCCTTCTTGTTTGCAATGGTGATAGAAAGGTTGACAGATGAGGTCAGGCAGGAGGCTCCATGGACCATGATGTTTGCAGATGACATTGTAATCTGTGGTGAGAGTAGAGAGCAGGTGGAAGAGAATCTGGAGAGGTGGAGGTTTGCACTGGAGAGGAGAGGAATGAAGGTCAGTAGAGACAAGACGGAATACATGTGTGTGAATGAGAGGGAGGCAGGTGAAAAGGTGAAGATGCAAGGAGTAGAGGTCGTAAAGCTGGATGACTTCAAATATCTTGGGTCAACCATCCAGAGCAATGGACAGTGTAGAAAAGAGGTGAAGAAGAGGGTGCAGGCAGGATGGAGTGGGTGGAGACGGATGTCAGGGCTGATGTGTGACAGAAGGATAGCAGCAAGAGTGAAAGGGAAGGTTTACAAGACAGTAGTGCGTCCTGCTATGATGTATGGTTTGGAGACTGTGGCTCTGTCTAAAAGACAGGAAGCTGAGCTGGAGGTGGCAGAGATGAAGATGCTAAGATTTTCGTTGGGAGTGACAAGGATGGACAAGATTAGAAATGAACAGATCAGAGGGACAGTGAAGGTAGAGCAGTTTGGAGATAAAGCCAGAGAGGCCAGGTTGAGATGGTTTGGACATGTGTTGAGGAGGAATAGTGGATATATTGATCAAAGAATGTTGGAGATGGAGCTGCCGGGGAGAAGGAGCACAGTGAACACATCAAATAGCTGTGCATCACAGGCAGCGTCCCCAGTTCTTGTTGCAACTTTGTTTTGATAACTTTTGAACCACAAGATATATTGCAAATCTGATTGCAGCAATCCATTTCTGAGACAATAATGGTCTTCTTTGATATGCTACATGACCACCATCCCACTGGAAAAAACTTGCCCTTGATCCAATATGGCGGCTTTCAAGATGGCGGCCACATTCCGGATATAGCCTAAAAGATAGGCCCCCTCATCCATTACTTTCTGGGGTATTCAGATATGTCATTTTCCCTTTCGTTTCTGAAATAAAATGGTGTCCTGTTACTTTTGACTCACCCTGTGTGTGTGATATATATACACACACATATACACATATACACACACACACACACACACACACACACAAAACAGACCACCTGGATTATATGCCCATTCCCAAAGTGGCAAACAAGCTTACCTTATGAACACTCTTGGGGTTCTCCAGCCATGCATAATACATTTCCTCCACATAGTTGGAGCTTGTCCCATTAAGGAAAGGTTCAGTGGTGACAGGTGCTGTGTAGCACCTGATGGGCTGAAATGTCCTGGGTGCCCCAGCCGCTGTTGGTCTCTGTTTTGAAAAATTCTGAGCATTCTTAGAGGCTGTGAGCGGCCGAAGCCGTGCAGCGCAAGTCCTGAAGTGATTCATTGCAGTGCTTCAAACAGTGTGCCGGTCTTTCAGCTCTCCAAAACAGCAGCCACAAAAAGTCTCACTGACACAGAAGCCAATTAAATGTCCTCCTCAGATTTTGTTGCTTGAAGACAGCTGCTATTCCCGTCCTCTGCTTCAAGCCAGTCTTTCTGGTCCAGGCAGTTGCACAAGGTGGATGTTAAAAACACAGCAAAGCAATTTTTTACATTTATTAGTACATTCATGATTATTAAATACTGTGAACAGCACAAGTGAAAATGAAAGAGATTTTCATGATTCCTGATAGTAGTTATATGTGTACAGGTTTTCTGAACACAAAGATAGTCAGTTGAGAATCAAAACTGTGGCAATGTTTTAGCTGGTCACTTTCATAGAGAAATGTTAGAGAAATATAATTAAAACTTTTTGCCCTGCAACGCCCGGCATGTCCCGTCCATCATGAATAGATTAAAATAAATTGGTTAAAATACTTAAACGTTGTCTCAGACATCAGTGGACATAACTATTTCATATAATAACTTTCTCTTTTAACTTCAATGTAAACAATTCGCACTAAACCACACTGAATCAGCTTGTTTACATCACGGGTCCCCGTTAAGGTTTTAGTCATTCATGTCTTTCTGTCGTATCCCAGCGAAACATGAAGCCGTGCTATTTGCATGCTGTAGCGAATTACGAGATCGCGTGTGAGTAATCTGGTGCCCAGAGCTCACTGACCATAGTACACTTTTAAGTATTCTGGTAGCTACATAAACAGATCATGTTTTCCTGCAGGAGTGCCCCAAAGTTCCGTTTGTGCCCCTTATGACTATTTCAGTCACGTGCCTCGTGGCTCTTTATCTCTGTAGGGCTCTCACTGAGCCTAACGGCTGTTCAGCTGTTTTGTTTAATTCTCGGCTTTTAAGTTAAAAACGCATTTTCTCACCGTTTTAAGTGCTGAATGTGCTGGGTGTGAAACATGTTGGTCAGACAGGAGTTAACCTTGCTTTCACTACATCAGCTGTGTTTTACTCACTCAGCAAAGCGGCCACTAATGGTACCGGTAACGTAGGCAGAGCCGTTTTCCGTTAACGATGTTATTTTAAAGTCAGCGGCCGAAGCAAAGCCGAGCTCACTGACCGCCAGCAGCTAAAGCGGCAGTTAGCCTGGAGGGCTAAATAGGTGGCCAGACAGCCAGCTATGGTAACTAATGTTAACCAGCGCGATGCACATATGCGAAAATGACATCAAGAGAGCTGGAGTCTTACCTTCGGCCAGAAGGGAAAGAGGCAGAGTAACACAACGTTTAAAAACAGAAAAATAAAACCACCGCATACACTTTCCAGCTGGCTTCCACTGTCCACTCACTCTAACCGCCTTCCTTCAAGTTTCAAGCGTGGAAGGCTCAAGCGCTGCGTCACCGGAGACCGGAGTTACGTCAGAGAGAGAGCGCGAGAGAGAGAGAGAGAGAGAGAGAGAGAGAGAGAGAGACCCTCATTTAATAAACCGCTGTGCGTGTCTAACACTGCTGACTCCTCAAACACAAGGCTGCAGGAATTACTCCAAATAGGGAAATTAGGCGTTTATTAGATTTAAATGTGTACTGAATGTGTCTAATTCTATGTGTCTAGTCGATTTTACCCTCTTTATGCTAACTGCCCAGGTCTCATGCACATGGATTAAAGGGGAATTCCACCATTTTTTAAAAATGTGGTTGAGATATAGAGTCATTCAGAGTGGTTTGAAGTGAAATACTTCATTTGTAGGGAAACTTACCAACGCAGATTTCTTTACAGTGGTGGTGATAGGAACCAGGGGTTCTACAAAACAAATATAGACAACATGTTATTTGCTATCCAAAACCACCAGTGAACCTATGCATGTTTTTTTTACATTTAATACTAATGTTATAATTATAGTCATTTTTTAAAGTATGGTTTCTTTGGTTACTATTTATTTGGGGACCTTGAAAACGCTTCATGTAAATAAAACTTTATCACCCAATTACCATAAAACATTGGACTCTTCAGACCCCTGGTTCCCATCACCACCACTGCAAAGGGTAAGTTTCTCTTAAACAAAGCATTTTGCATCAAGTTGTTATCAGTGTAATCATGTAGAAATTTTGAAAGAATGGTGGAGTTCCCCTTTTAAGCTTAATCTAGGACTAAACTGCAATGTCACCGATTCACAGTGGTGGTTTTAGGAACCAAATACCTGAAATGCCTAATTCCTCTAAAACCCGCCTCACAGAGAGCTACTACATGAAATGGTTCTCAATGTGCTGATGTTTATGACATTGTCTTATGATAGCTGTACAATGAGGTTTTGGTCTTAAATATACTTTTGTGTATTTTTATAAAGCAGTATTAGTCACCAAAGAAAAAAATATATTTTTTTTAGATTTATCACTATTTTACCATCATAAACATTATATATATTAACTAAGAAGACACATGTAGGGTCATTGCTTATGTTGAATAGTCAACATGGGGGCAGTCGTGGGCTGGAGGTTAGGGAACTGGCCCTGTGACCGGAAGGTTGCCGGTTTGAGCTGCCCAGAGCTGACAGTCCATGACTGAGGAGACACCTAACCCCCAATTGCTCCCCGGGCCCCGTGGATAGGACTGCCCACCGCTCCGGGCAAGTGTGCTCACTGCCCCCTAGTGTGTGTGTGTGTAATCACCAGTGTGTATGTGGTGTTTCACTTCACAGATGGGTTAAATTTGGAATTTCACCTGTTGTGGGATTAAAAAAGTATCACTTAACTTATAGTCGCTACATTTGTGTTGTAGACATGCCAAACTCTGGTTCCTCTTACAACCAGTGTAAAGAAATCAGCAAGTTTTTCTACAACTACCTACTTCACATTAAACCACTTTTAATGACGTTGCTTATATTGTTGCTCACATATACTGCTAGAAAAACCAGCAAAACCAGCATATGTTGTGTTTTGGATGCTGGTAAATCAGCATGACCATGCTGGTTGAAAGCTAAACCAGCACCAGACCAGCATGAACAAATCTTTGGCAACAGACCAGCATATAATGTGAGCTGTATCTGCATGCAGACATCTTATAAAAATGGCATTTTCCAAAATTTGAAGGAAAGGAAAAGGAAAAAAGCAGAATGCCTGTGAAGCTAAATGAAATATCTTTTACTCCATTAACAGATATACTTGCTCTCCTTTCCCTTAATGTTATTGAACGATGACTGTAATGGCATTGTCCCTATATAATAATATACATAGGTCATAATCTATCAGTCACAGCTGATAAAAAGGACAGTTGTAGTCTAAGGCCTGGAAAATACTGCTGGATATTAACTACAATTCAGCACTAAAAGCAGACTCTATTGTTCACTCTATCCTCATTGCTAATGGATGTAAAAAAAGCTCAAAAGCAAACAAACCCTCCATTGAACTGCTGACTGATGTGATGTGGTAACAGAAGGCAAGACCCTTGCTAAGCAAAAGTGATGAGATCATCATTAATGTAGACGGCCTCAGCCTCCGTCAAGACAGCAGTCCAGGTTTCGTCCTTTGAAATTGATTACAAATTGAGCTTACTCTTATCATGTAGACAGCAAATAATATGTCAATACTAGCAAATTTGGCTTGTCTCTACAAATTCACTGTAATTCACCTAGACCAGTTACCCCAAGGTAGGACTGCTACAACTTTGATGTAGTTGTAGCATTGTGAGAAATTCAAATAATGCATTGAGAAAAAAAGAGTTGAATGGTTACAGCTGAACACAACAAAACACCTGCTAACTTAAAAAAGCATAAAAGAAGCTCAGTTCATGTTGACATTTCTCCTTTTATTGGTAACATATTGATAACATCTTAACACATCTCCTTAAGTTATAGGGGAGAGAGAGAAAGAGAGAGCAAGAGGGAACATTGGAAGAACAGATAAGAATAATCATAAGAATAATCAAGAGAAACATGGGACTCATTGTAAACTAATTTTTCTAATAATCATACAGGACTCACATAATCTCGTTTTATGTTTAAGAGATTATATACAAATATCCTCCTAAAATGAGACCTGAAACGAGAACTCAAAAAGGCTCAGTGTTGTAGAAATCAAAATCAAATTGAACTGAAAGAGGGGAAAAAGAGTTGAGGAGGAAACATTACAAATAGCTATTGGCTTCATGTTGTAAGAGCAGCAAGGTGTCACTAGAAGTGGAATGCAGCACTGTTCATCCACACTCACACATACATACATTCACACTGTTATTGGCCATGAGGTTACATCACCCATTCCTCTGGTTTACTTGTGTTGATAGGCTACCAGTTCCAATAGGTGGAATTTTATTATGAAAGTAACTTGAGTAATCGAAGCAACAGGATATTTTGTTTGGACATATTTTGAGGCTTATAAATACTGGCAAAAAGGATGATTCATTCTATTTGTGGTAGACAGCACCACCAAAAGGGCAGTTTTCAAATTACTGCATTTCAGCAAAGCATAGCAAACTTCAGCCAAGTTGATGCCCCTTCTCAGCTCTATCACCACATATACTAATCTAAAAAAAAATCAATAAAAATTATGTTTAGTGATGGTTAGCCAAAGCTGAACATCAGGTATGGCATTGATCCTGTACCAAGTATTGGTGTCAGGCTGATATCAGCATATCGCTGCTGTCGGGAACAAAACCTCATGTCTAAAAAGGTAGCTTTACAGTATAAGGAAAAACGTTCTTAACTTTTAATGGAAGCCGATGCATAAATGTTTTTTTCCAAGTAATTTTGGACCATTTCTGTTGGACTATTCATCATGAAATTTTGACACAACATAAAGGACAACTGCCTTTCTCAAATTATATCACAAAATGAAAAATATACAAGGTTTTGTTCCGACAACAGCAATATTTACCAACCCTGTAACAAATCAAGGGCTGTCGCTATCGATTATATTAATTATATTATTGTTCTAGTGAACTTTTTATGATTAATTGAATAATCATATACATGCAATTTCTAATAGTTATCAACTAACTTACCTATAAATATATATGTATTAGTGAGCTCCTGTTGGTGTGGGTTTCCTCTCTTTCAATGATGCATACAAAGCAATTGATTACTAACAGCTCCTCCTTCTGCTGACTGCTGAACATGGCATTATAAAGACCAACAGATTCCCTGTTTATCAGTCAAATTACAAAGTACAAAGTGAGTTCATTCATTGAGAATATACATTTTAAGATTAATTTCTTGAATTAAGTAAATAGCACATCTTCACACTGTGTGGCGTCATGTTAATCTGGGGGATAGTAGAGTGTTTGAGTAGTTTCTATAATTTTAGATGTTCATCTTAAGTAAAATCAATGAAAAATAATTCACTTTACAGCTTTTAAAGAAAAAATATTGGATTGGTATCAGCCAGTACTTAATATCGGAAAAGATAAAGTGGTATTGCGCCATCTCTATGAATGCAAAACTGATAGACTGAATTGACTGGAGAATCAGCAGCCGCTTTTTTATAGACACCTCATAGCAAACTTCACTTAGGATCAACCAACACTGCTCAGACAACAACGAAACCCTGTACAAAAGCATGCTATACAATCATCATCATTACATATATATTTTTCAACCGTGATAGTCATAATCATCATAATCATCATCATTATCATCATCATCTTGAGACAAAAATAGTTATATGCACTTACAAAGCTCTGAAAATTGTTAGCGGAGCATAGGTCACTGGCATTCAGTAAAAAATGAACAAAGAATGAAAAGCAAATCACCAAAAATTTAGGTTCATTTAGGTTCAAAGTTCATGCAAGTAATTGCCACCTATAGTATGTTAGCACTACATAGCAGTTTTACAAGATACTTATTTGTGTTAAAAGTTAAATCTGCCATAGTTTTTCAATGGTTCCTTGCAATACTAAACACACAGAGGAAAGAAAGAACAACACTAGAGTAGATTATGCTGACATGCTGCTGGACTGCTGTCGTGAAGGGGAGAGCTCTCACACTGTTCACCATGTACAAAGGTTTTGCTCTCCCCCCGGGGTGAAGCGTGGGGTTCAGTGACATACTACAAAAAAGCTAGATTCACATTTCAGAATTAAATAAACGAGGAATCGGATAAATTAAATGAAACCGAAACGTGAACAGCAGTCGTCCAGTGAATTTCCTCAACGTCTTGAGAACGAACACTATGTGAAGTCTTTGAGAGCATCAAACTGACTCTCGCCAAGCTCATTCAAACGATTCATGGTGTAAAAAGCTGCTAAATCGCTCCTCTGCGTAATGCGGGAGCAGTGAGGCTTCCCTTTAACTTAGAATTACGCTTTCACATTCAAGAGGTCAACAGAAGACTGTTCGTTGGCATATCAACGAGACACCCGCAAAGTACGTCCCCATCACGTGCACCTCCAAAAAGGACTCACATGATAGAACAGTGACGAGAAAGTCTTACCACCGCATAAATAATATATAAAAATCTAAAAAACTCTGCATATACAGACAAAAACAAACACCACCAAAAGGGTGAAGGTTAAAAGGTGCATGAGTTAACGTGGATGACTAGATTTATACATAATACATAGACTCTCTTTACTCTTTACCTTAAACTGTACACCTGACTATGTAAATCCACAGGGTACTGAACACTGTGCCTTAATATCTCTATACAATCTCTAAGATCTTCTTTTTCTAGATTATTTCAACGTAACCTTTAGACAGTTAACTGCAGCTTGCACTAGTCATGTCATTCTTCTTTCTCGACTTCCAAAATACCGCAAAATGACTACTTTACTCTAATAATCAGTGCAATATGTTACAAGTTATGTCACAAGTCGGACAGCCTTCCCAGTAATTCGCATTAAATGAAAAATCCTTCTTATAAACCATTTATATAGGACTAAGAAATCTTCACAAAAGGATTCCTCACCAGACCAACACTGATCCCAAGTCAGAGGAAAACACAGACGAAACATAATTAGCTTCACTACATCTCTGTAACCCTTAGCTTCTGCCTGAACTGTGTCATCCTCTCATGTTGTGTGTACAGTAATGAGTAGCCATACTTATACCTGCACGATACTGCCAAAAGTAGACTTCATCATACTCAAATGAACAAATAAAACCCCCACTGAATAATACTAAAAATCCATGCTTCCGGGAAAAAAAGGTTCAAATCCATGTACAACTGGCATCAATAATTTGACTATTAAATATACAGCCTCAATAGAACAACAGCAATACTTAAAATGACAAATAGTAACAATAAAAGTAGTAACCATGAGAATAATAATAATAATAATAATAATACCAATATAGTACTTCATTAAAACATGATCTATTATAGTTAGGAGTGCCTGGGCACATAGGGCATAAGGCCAATGGAGACGAGAGTGGAGTGCGTGAGGAGGGAAGAGGGGGACTGTAGGAGAGAAGGCATTTACGCAGGCTAGAACACTTCGACCAGTTATCAGTTAGCTAGAGTCTGTGCTCACTTTCTGGGACTGATATGTGTGTCATCAATCACTTGGGTGAATCTTGGCATAGACACGTTAAGCTGCAGTATATAGTGGCATGGTGTGGTTTGTTTTGTGTACTGGTGTTGTGTTTGGCCTGCGTTGGAGTGAATCCTGTAGGGTGCGGTAGCAGTGGCAGGGGTGGGGAAGAATGCAGTAGTGGAGAGCAGCCCAGTAGGTGGAGAGACAGGTGTAGGTTTGCATGCAGGTGTAGACGGCTGTGTGGCAGAGCTGGAAGGCTGGAAGATCCTGAGCTCTCCAATGCTGGACTCCTTCCTGCCGTCCCACTCATCCTCCCTCTCCTTTCTCCTCTGCAAAAGCACTCTTGTCGAAAGTCATCCTGCCGCCGTCCCACTCTGTGATCACAAACACACACCTGACCATCATAAAAATACTAAATACTAGAAGGAGTTGAGTATATAGTATATCTGATCAGAACATCTTTTAATGTGTTGGAATTGGTTACTCTAAGCACAATTCTGAAGTTATTTTACCCAAATTTTATGTTGCTGTCATAGAGGACAGTGGGGGGCCTTCAGACAAAATTTAGGCATTAAACATGCATTATACATGTCCATAATTTTTAGACCATGGTTATTTAATAGAATTATCATACTTGCTAAATACACTGAACAAGTAGTGCTCTTATTCAATAAGTTTTTGTTGGAAACAGAAGATTTAAAATCCTGAAAAAGTTATTTTCTGTAGTGTCTAAGTTCCCACTGCTTAGGCCTTCAGGAGCTCAACTGAAGGCTTAAAACATCAGATTAACCACTAACATAATTAGACATAGAGTCAACCATTCAAGTTTTTATTTTAAGAGAAACACCACTCTACACCTTTTCTTGGGTACATCACTGACAGCAAAATAAGAACAGACGTGTTTCGGCAGCAGCAGCTCTATACCAAGATTCTTTACATAATCACTGTAAAATGGCAACTAAAAAGGTAAACTGTATATTTTAAGCTTTAAATAAACCATATATAATGTCTTTTACTAGCTTAACATGTCTGTGTTTAATCTAGAACAGCCAAAAGATGCCCATCAGTCTTGGCTAGAGCTTATATGATATCTGAAACCCCACAGGGGTGTTAACAGATATTAGCTTTATTGTAGAAATATACTTTCTCATTTTGTGACATTTAAAGCCTAGCTTTAATAATCATGGTTTGCCATTGCTCAGAGGTCAGGTAGACAGTGGTTCATTTCCAGTAGTTCATAAGCAGTTTAAATGTCTGCACAATGGAAATATCTTAAGAATAAAAACAGAACAAAATTTGTAATACCTGCCCTTGTAATATACACAATGGCTACTGTGGTCAAGCCTGCAGCCCTTCTGCAGAACATGGTTAAACTAGCCGCATATAAAATGTTAGTGTGCGAGATTATATGCTTAGCAGTAAAAGCGCACTCAAATATACACTTCTATATGGCTCCTGTTCAGTATAAACACACATACATTCGCTGCTCTCGGAAAACCTTGTATCTCGAAAATGATAACTTTACATTAGAAGGAAAAAACCTAATTTACTTTTAATATAAGTCAATGGAACCAAACTTACTTTCAAGTCATTTTGTGTCATTTCTTTTAGTTCATTCATCATGAAATTTATACACAATGTAAAGGGCAACAGGTATTTTCAAATTATGTCAAAAAATGAAAAACAATAAAATTGGAGATTGGTTTTCTTCCAACAACAGCGACTTGTACATATACAATATACAGCACATATATACTACACACTACACTATACATATATACAGTCAGTATTAAACAACTCTTGACTAGAATAAAAGGTGAAAAATAATTGATCAGAGCATGTGTACCTACTCAAAACACCAAGGCTAAATAAATCACCAAACATACAACACTACAGATGGCGTGCTGTGAGGTGTGAATACGCAATGCATGTATACATGTGTGCGTACCTTCACTGGAGTGGGGCGGCAGGTGCGCCTGAGCAGTGGAAGTGCACATTCTGCCATTTAGAGTCGCGGCGATGCCACACACGTGTCTCTTCTGACTGGCTGCTGCGCGGCCGGCCCTGGCTGTCCACAAACTGCGTGAGGCGGATGTAGGCGATGCAGGCGGCGTCCTCGCCAATCAGGTGCACGTGCGGGTTCAGGATGGTGGTGTGAATGGGCTTACTGTTCTTAGAGAGCACTGCAGAGATACAAGGACAGTAGGGAGAGTCTGTTATTCAGTAGTCATTATAGGTAGTACAATAGTAATCCATTATGGATTGGAGTTACAGAAATGTATTAAAAAAAAGTAAAAATCCTGTGGCTCCACCTTGTTGGTGTACAGTTACAGACTGTAGCCTTGGGGTGGGCAATATGACAAAACTTTATTGTTATTGTGATAAATTATGTCAGCATATGCCTGAGCATTTTCTGGATATTAACACTGACCAAATGCATGCTTCATTAAAAAGAGAACATAATCATGTTTATTTGTATTTAGTACAGTAAAGTATGAGAAACATTGAATATAATTGGAGTTGTAGGTTTATTATATATTTTTTAATATATGTGGTGCTACAGGTTCTGTTTTGTCTGTTTCAAATGATGCAATCTCAGACAAACATATCATATGTCTTGAAATATTGTGGTATATTTTGCCATAATGCAAACCCTTACTGCAGCCCATTTGCTGATATACAGTTGGAGATAGCCATCTTCTAGCCTAAAGGTATCAAACTCAACCACTACAAAGGCCATATTCAAAAATCTCTGCAATTTCATTGGCCAGCCATGTTTTTATTTAATTTTCACTTAACATTTTGCCATGATTCAAACAGGCCATTGTATAATCAAAATATTCCCGACTGCAACAGCAGAAAAAGGCAATGAATACATATTTAAAAACAATTTTAAATAAAAATAAATTGATGTAATTACTTTTTAAAACTGCCTATTTGCTTAAACCGGAGACCAGGTATCTGGTTTCTTTTTGTGTAGACTGATGCTGGAGGAAGGGGATCAGAACGCTCACTATGTTGCAGTGCATGCTGGTGACTGAAATGCATCTTGGGGTGAAACGGGCTGATAAGAATAGAAAATTAAAATAATTTTGCGGGCCGAGCAGGACTGTGTCACAGGTCTGACATGGCCTGTCGGCCTTGTCTTTGACACATGGGCTCTAGCCCCTCATCAATAGTGTCATGATTGGCCCCTCCCAGTCCTCCATGTGCTTTTGTTTTGTTTTGGTCTTGTCCATGTGATTCCTTGCTCTGTTTCTTCCCGGTTCTGCCCCCTTGTTTCTAGACTCCACCCTTGATTGTTCTCACCTGTGTTAATCACCTGTGTATTGCTAACCCTCATTGTTTCTGTATTTAAGCCCTGTGTTTTCCCCTGTTAATTGGCTGGTCTTTGTATTGTATTGTTGGGTGTTTGTTCTGTTGGCCTCCGTTATTTTTTCCTATTCTCTGTTTTTGTTCTTAGTCTGTGTTCCTTGTTGTCATGTCTGCCCATCGTTCTTTCCGTGTTGGCTCATTGACCCTGGACCGTTTTGACCCTGAATCTGGATTTGCCCCTAATAAATCTTGCTTCTCTCAGTGTATGTGTCAGCCTCATCATCGCTCCCCGGCGTTACAAATGGTCAGTTGCTGACTACAGAGCTACTCTTGTTTGTATATTTTTGAGTGGCTGACCCCCCTCAACCTATCAGTGACAGTGATGTGTTTAAAAGCCCCAACAATACTGCTGTGTGACAAATTCCAAACGTGGTCCTATGGTCAGAAACTGACCAATGATGAATGTGGTGCAGTGTAGCTGTTGAATTGTCCCACCTGCTCCACACACAAATGTGTTCTTCTGTAGAACAGAACGGAACCTCTGACAAAAATCTCACCTCACATTTGTGAGTGGAACACAGACACGTCAATTGCGCATGATGACAGGTAAGCACAATCTGTACTTATACACCTGTATAAAGGATCTATAAGGTAAGTGGACCTCAAAGTACTTGCCACTCTTTATTGTTATTGTAATAAATTATGTCACAGTACATCACAGAATGTTTTTTTCTCAGCATGTCGTATATCAATTCTCTAACAACAATGAACAACTGCATGTTTTTAACAAAGAGAGCATAATTATGATTCTTTTTTGGCGTTAAAGTTTTGACATATTTTGAATAAACAATGGCCAGCTAGGTCATGGCAAAACAAAATCAAAGTAAAAATAAAATACAAATGCAGCTGGCCCACAGATTTGTTGAGTTAATATGTTAATGTGTTAATATGTTAATATGGCCCTTATAGTGGTTGAGTTTGGCACCCCTGGTCTAGTACAAGGTTGGGCTTCGTAATTAAATGGACAGTGAATGCAGTCATAGTGTGAGTTTCTCAGCTCCACACAAGAACTCGCAAGCAGATATAACCATCAAAAACAGGTAATCGCTTCCGCCTTATCTTTTGTCATATGACTGTTTTTCAGTTGACTGCTTCTTACACTTACAGTTCTCAAAGTAGAACCGGTGGAAGTCCATCCCCTCTACCAGGTTACCCAATGCTTCGGGTTCAAAGGAAGTCAGCCCAGGATCGCAAATCTTCCTGTTACAAAACAGCATTGTTTACGCATCACTGCGGCCACCCAACCAGCACTGGTAACAAATACCATTATTGCACATAATGATCTGCATATGACTCAAACTCAGTGTGCTATGATGAATAGAACAGGCTTTCAAAGTGTTGTATTCAGCGTTGAGGGGGTAAGAGGCAGTGACTCACGCATAGGCATCGAAGTCTCCATTGTTCACAGCCTCAATGAGCTGCTCCGTGATCTTAATGATCTCCTGTTTGCGAGCTGGACAGAGAACACACAAAACACATAACACCCACAGAGTCACACAGGGCAAAGGCCAAACACGCAAACACCAGCTCCAGGCCTTTTCACCATTCAAGCACTGCATGTATGCCAAAAGCACTCATAATGCACAACAGAAACGCTCACTGATGTGCTCACAAAGTCTATATGCATGATATTAATTTTCTTGTTTGCTTTCTGGAATAGTACACTATGGAAACAGTAAGGATAGGCTTATAGTATTTTTACCATTGGTCTTGAAGCATTTTTACAAGAAAAACTGCAAAGAAAAGCCTTCCCAAATAAAAGCTTTGTAGTACAAAAGAACAATAAATCAGACTATAAGTGCTATGTCAAATTTTCCCGAAGCCTCTTGCCCTTAGCTTTTCACACTAAGAGTATGGCCCCATTCCCACCAGGCATTAACACATGTCTTGGGCGAAGTGGACAGTGTAAACTACAGGTGTGAATGAGGTCCAATACATGTTAAAGATGCATTGTGATCAAATCACTCAAACCATTGTCAGGGACACATAAAGGGACCATATAACATTATCACATCCAGTCCAGTCATGTTTCAGAAGAAAGCAATTATACTGTTAAGTTTTTCCAAAGGCATCCAAAAATAGCAGCACTACTACCCAAACAGGCTTTTGATCCCATTCTAGAGCATACCAGACTGTAATGTTACCCTCTATGCTTTCTAAATGGACCACGCTATAACTATTTAAGAGCCCCACAAATACATACATCCCCAAAAGATGTGCTTTAGCAAGCTTGTGTGGTTGCTCAACATAACCACATTATGCAATGTGACAATTTCAAGCACTCTGGTGATGCATGCAGATTAGTTATCAAGGTGAAAGCTCTAAACGTGGTCTATGGTCTAGGAACTATGCTAGACAATGTACAAGAGCAATGAAGCTCCTGGAACCCTTTACGAATTAAGCTGCTAACCCATTAGCTCTATTCCCGCAATGTACCTTACTGAAACATGTCTTTGCGAAGTTAGTATAAAACCCTATTTATCTATGTCAAGTACCAAGAAGGCACTTGTACAGTCTATGGGTAGAAAGACAGGAGCTCAAGCTCCCTCTGGGGTCTAACTGTGCACTTGCTTGCCCATTAACATCAAATGGTCACCTTAATCAACTGCATCACTGAGACCCAGCAGAGACAAAAGTAGCTACATAGACTCTTTAAAGCAGTCAATGTAGACACATTCAAGATCCATGGAAATGCAAAGTAACTTGAGATCAGTTTGAGATGGATCCTATTTCCACGTATGAACTGGGCCCATCAGTGGGCAATACCACTGGTTTTCGGTTCCATCTGATCATCTTCACCAATCACAGGGCATCTTTAAATTTCTACAGTTAACACACCTAACGTTCAATCAGTCTTAAGTACATTGGCCAATCTAAGCCTGTATGCCTCTTCATTGACATATCGTAGTACAAATGTGCTTATCAAGGACTAACAGGTGTTTCAGAACAGGTTATAAGTATTAAAAAATAAAAAAAACCCTAACATAAGTCTTATTATTATATACCTGGATAATGCCTGCATGTTTGTTCCTATTATACACTTATTAGCTGCAATTATTATTTCCTCCTTGAGGACCAAATAGGCATGAAATTTCATCAAAACAAAGGTAAGACAATAACTGGTTAAATGAATGCTTGATATTTGTATTTTGTGTCAATTGATAAAAGCACACATCAGGTTCAGGAGTACTGAATCTTCAGTATTGACTCTTCCATCCCTCCTGAGCACATAAGCACAGCTGTTTCAAACCCACTGAAGAAACACTGATCACAAATAGTAAATCCTTAGCCTCTGCCACTTGGGAGTACTTCAAATGGAGGGTTGGAAAGGATGAGTTTTTCGTGGACTCACCTGACTGCATATCACTTGTGGTGCTCGATCCAACCACTTATCCTTTGGCTCATCCCTCTCTCTCTCCTCACACCTGTCTCCCACTCAAGTCACATTTTAAGACAAAGAATACACACAGAAGCCTACCAACCGATGAGCGTCTCAAGAATCTCTATGAAGTTCAAATTCAGTCATCAAAACCATTCCACTACAATCTCAATGGCTCTGTGCACTTTCTTGTTCATAGCCCTTGTTTATAGAGTGCATTCTCTCTGTCATGTTCTGAGTTTCTCTTCCTCTTTGCTTAGAGTGTGAAGCTGGCACAGCTCAATGTGCTATTCCCGTCCTTCAGATAAGGCTTACTGCTGGCCTTCCTCTCTTGCACTCACTCTCTCTCTCTCTCTCACTCTCTCTCTCTCCCTCCCTCCCTCTGTAGTTTCCTCTTCTGCAGCAGGGGAGCTTAGCGGCCCGCTGCCTCCACACGTCCTTCTCTTTCTCTCCTTCTAGCTGGCACAGCAGGGCAGGCTGAATGCCTGAGCAGCCTTAGCTGTAAGGCCTATTGCCTTTTAGCTCTCCTTTATCACTAGAAAAACTCAACTAACCTCAGACCAAAAGCAGGCCTGTTCCAAGTAGCAAAGTTACATGTTGCACATCAAAAGCCCAGCCACTGAAACAGTTTCCTTCCAATTTTTCTAAATTTTTGCATAACTAAATGGTTAAGATGTAAACAAAGTCATTCGGAGTGGTTTGATGTGAAATGCTCCATCCTAAAGAAACTTACTGAGTCAGAATTGCTCATAGTGCTGATGATCATAACCTAACATCCAAAAAGTTTAATGGCTCAGACACTAGTTGATCAGGTTTTTGATCAGGTTTTGGGATAAAAAAAAAACATTTTTTAAAATCCCTTCTTGACAGAGTGGTACCTACAGAGTGTTTCCCCAAAGAAAGGTTTGACAATTCTAAGGCGAATATTTTTTTCAAAACTACTGCTTTAAGCGGGCACTGTGTTGCTATCTAGGAGCGTCCAACAACTTCTGCACCACTTCAGAAATTCAGTGAAAAACTTTAGAAGCACAGCAAGATACTAAATGTAATGCTAACAAGAAAGAGGGAATGCTAAGGAAATGCTTCTATTTCACACTCCATGCAGTACTCACTCCGAACGGACAGGGAGGGGCTGGAGCGGGGTGGGATCGGAGGGGAGAAGGGTTGGGAAGGGGGGGCAGGGGCCGTCTCTGGCTCAGGCTGCGAGGGGGCCGGGGCGCGGCCCATGCTGCTCACCAGATTGGTCAAGCGAGCTGAGAGGGGTAAAAGGGTGAAGGGGTGTCCCACAGCACCGCCGGCCACGAGTGACATCGGATGAACATGAGGAAATGGACGCAACATAGACAGTTGGACAGTTAAGGAAAAAAAAACAAAAAAAACAAATGAAGACGAATGTGGGAATATTTTATTTATTTATTTCCTAAAAGAATGCTGTCTCAGGGGGCTCCTATAGGTAAACTGCATTTTTGACAGTTGGATCACATCAAATCTAATAATATGTATTTTTGAATATTTTTATTTTAACATTTAAATATTCGAAATATCAGAGATTTTTAACCTGGAGATTGATAATTAAATTGATGCTCTACAAATATGTCCTCTTTTCATTACCATATACAGCACTTTTGCTTAACGTCAGACACAATATTAGTTGTTCTTTCATCCAAATATTCTCATTTTTATTGTAAACTACAGATGCCTTTTTTGAATGATTAAGTAAATATAATACCTTTTACCTTAAACAAATTAAATGAATCCTGAATTGGTTCAGATATCCATGTATCTGCACAACCACACCCATTACTATTCACTGTGGGTGCAATAACATACTGTCCTGTGAGTAGCACTGGGCCAAATGTGGGGGGCTCTACTCACTCTGAATGGCAGGGGTATGTGGAGGGGCGGGGACAGATGGGGCTCCGCCTTCAGTGTCGGGCGGGGCAGTGGGTCCGGAGCCCCTGCGCACACAGCCCAGGATGTCCGTCAGCTTGGAGGCTGTGGGCACCGGCGAGTACGGGATAAGGACAAAAATAAATGCAAGAACCAGGACAGAGGGAGAAGGACAGCAAAGAAACTTCAATCGGGATCAATTCATCATCACATGCTGGGTGGGGTGCTGACTGAATGATCCCCATGCAAGTAAAACCAAAAGGGGTGTCCAAGTCTGGTCTTGGAGGGCCAGGGTGTTGCACAATTTTGTGACTGCCCTGCACAAACACTAATCTTTGAAACATAACACATGTTTGAATAGGGAAATCACCAGAAAGCTGTGAATACTGGTGACCACAGCTGGACACCTCTGAGTAAAAGGTCAAAATACATGCCATTCTATGTGCTTCCACAAGGTGGCAACACACAAGCAGAGTTGGACCATCGCTCTGAGTGTGCAGGAGAAGTCCATTTGGGTTTAGCCTCACTCTGCAGAAATGGAGCACTGAAACAGCTCAGGCCTCATAAGCTTGCTTTTTGACAGCCACTGGTTAACAAACTCACCTTCTGGCAGGCTTAGTGCAAAGCACATGTGTTCTTCTGTGATGACTCAGTGGAAAACTCATATTTAAACTCTTATCTCTCAGTAAAGGACCTGGTAGTGCTTGAGGACGAGTGCTGTTAGACCTTAATCCTCTGATGATCACCTAGCACAGCAGTTCTCAACCCTGGTCATGGAATACCTGCCCAGTGGTTCTCCACTCCCGGGGACCCAGTATTTTTTTGCCCTAAGTCATTTAATCTAACTCAACAGGTTTGCTGGAGCAGGTGTTTTATATGGAAAATTGGAAACCCAGGACCAATACTGGGAACCAATGACGTACAAGCATCCAACTGACAGCAAACTCAACGCAACATCCACTAAAATATAAATAAGCTGATCCTTCTGTTCATATACAAACCCTAATAACATTCAGTAGGCACAGAAATATAATAAAAGACGCTGTTGTTACATTCCTCAAGCCAAAACAGGTTAGTACAGAAGTAGAGATGCTGTGCAAGGAGTGATGAGCCAAGCCAAACGGAGCTGTCGCAGAGGAGAGATGCATTGATGACTTACAGAAGATGGCTGGGGCAGGGCCTGGAGGAGACTGGCCGGACTCTGAGGCGGCCTTAAGCGAGCCGCTATCTAGGCTTTTTCCTAATGAGTGGCAGGGAAGAGTGAAGGTGGGAAGAGACAGAGAAAGACAGCACTGAAAAAAAGGAGGACAGTGGGGTGGAGATATCAAAAGGGAGGGGTAGTGGGGGGTCCGGAGAGAATCGAGACGGGATGGGTGATCTGGGCACACCATGTAACAAAACCACAGCGGTCTGGTATTGAGGTCATGTCACGCATACCACAGAAACACTGGTGACTGGTCTACATTACAACCTCATTCTAGCTCCCCTGATACTTCTGAAGAGGGACAGAGTGTTAGAATATAAAGGAACTCACAATCACTTAGATCACCATGTGCACATATCCAAACACAAGTATGCTCATCACGCACCACTCATAGCCCACATCTCATATCTGCCTTTCTTAGTTTCCAAAGTTAAAAATATTACATTCAAGGTGCCCTTGCAGTGTTCCTGACTGGCTCTCCCAGGACAGAAAAAAAGAGAGATTTAGCTAAGCTTCTGCATTGAAACTGGAAGAGGCATCTAAGATTAATAGCCCTTTATATACCATTTTTCAGCTTTCTAGTTTGAGAGTAAAAAAACTACAATTGTAGTGGACTATGAGATTTTTGGTCACATCTGGACTGGACATATTCAGTTCCATACTGATGAGATTTATAGTTGTATGCAAACGCCTTTGCAAAATGACATGCTTTATTGTGAAAATAGGTTTACTCAAGTTATGGCACATTTTACATTGTACTCATATCTTTTGATAGTATTCTTCTAATGTGGCACTACTGATTGATTTTTGTCTGTTTCAATTAATGAAACCTCTAAAAAACAAAGTACCTTTATCCATTTTGTGTATCGTGAAAATGTCTTCAAGTATCGCAATGTTAGATTTTCGACATGCCAACATGTAAATTGGTCCAGTTAACAGCTTTTTTTTCAACAAAATGATCAAAAGCGCAGATCATAAAATTATCATAACATTGCCATAGACAGTCCACTGGGTTATAAAACTTTACAATGATATTTCATCTAAAAATGCAAGCAATGCAAAAAGCTACCAGTGACCAGTTACAGTGTTCTTATTTGCTTGACGTCGACCAGCTCTGCCAGGAAGAATTCACTATTACCAGCATTGTTAGGTGATTAGCGTATGCGTGCAGACAGATACAACCTACCTTTAACATCCTCATCCTCGATGGTGGTGTTGCTGCTGTCCGAGGATTCCTGTAAGACAAACGTACATTGACAGTTCATGTTAATGACAAGTCTTTCCATTTATAGACACATATACAAGCACAATGTTGAGAGCGTCACAGAACATATGGCAACCGGTTTGGCACGATAGAAATTGCCATAGAAATGAATGAAAACCATTGTCACAAATGGAACTGCAAACAGTCAACTCCGAGTGAATGCAAACATTAGCTAGCACACAGCCTCAGTCAGACCTCAAGTCACAAATCTCACAGTTTCCCCAAAGCCAATAGCTAACAGGAATAAGCTCAGTCTGCATTTGAAGCTTATTCTCTAGGTAGCCACCTGGTGAGGCTGTAACACTGTGTATAAAGATGCTCTCGCTGTTCAATCATTTGCTCTCCAGATGGCAGCGGAGAGCATACAGCTGTTACACACACAGCCCCCCCATCACTCCACCCCCCCCTCAATGAATCTCCTTACCCACACACAAAAACACAGCCTCACTAATAGCACATATTAATCTTTGACATGTACAACACAAAGACGCTTCTCGCTTTAGGCTCGTATATCTCACTGAGCGCCCCTGTGGGCAGGTTATCTGCCCACTGCACACACTCAGCATGGAGGCAGAATGACAGACAGAGCAGGCTATCAGACTGAGACAGGGCAGTCAGTGCACAGAGATATGGGAAGCGCTCCAGAGTCCTCGCCGCTCTGAAGCAGCAGCTGTACAGATGTGATGGAACGATGGTGAGGGAAAAGGCTGGGAGAGGGAGATGGACTGTGAATGTAGAATTATTCAATACAGATTAGTGTGCTCGATTCAATACTCCAGAATAGAATCAGGAAATGGTTTGAGAAAATGGTGAAAGAGTTGGAAAACACAGAGGAAGGACTTCCCAGATCCTGATCTCACGGCTAAGAGGGGTTACATTAAAAGTATTCGGTATACATTAAAAAGTTCTTGAGACTACACTTAAAATCCTAACACAGGCTTAGTGAAGTCGTTTGGGAAAAAAATCAAACTGACATGATTTTCACGAATTCCTCTATCTGACTAATGTTGTCAATCAGCCAAGACATCTTTGCTTCTGTAGTTTAGCACTGATGATACCAAGGCTAATGTACCTCAAGTAATGAAAATAAACACCCTTTTAATGAGCACTACGCAAACTGTATGGCTAAATAGTCACTTGCCTTAAAGTGAGTTAAATTGTTAGGTAATCTCAAACAGACTTGCTTATTTGGTTTCTCACAGTGTATGACACACTCTTGACTATAAAACTGGACAACTGGCTCCCTCCACGTATCTACACTTTGTCCATTTTATCAGCTCTACTTACCATATAGATGCACTTTGTACTTCTACAATTACAGAGTGTAGTCCATTTGTTTCTTAGCAAAAACTGTTATCCTGCTTTTAAGATGTTCTTCAGTGGTCAGGACCTCCACAGGACGACCACAGAACCGGTATATTTGGGTGGTGGATCATTCTCTGTTCAGTGTCTTTTGCACTGGTATGAGTGAATCAGACACAGCAGTGCTGCTGGAGTTTTTAAAAACCTGTGTCACTGCTGGACTGAGAATAGTCCAACTACAAAAACACCCAGCCAACAGCTTCCTGTTTACTGTGTCCTGTGACCACTGATGAAAGACTACACATTGACCAACACCAACTGTGCAGAAACGAGCCATCATCTCTGACTTCCACATTTACATCTACAAGGTGGACCAGCAAGGTAGGTGTATCTAATAGAGTGGACAGTAACTGTTTAAAATCTCCAACAGCACTGCTGTCTTTGATCCATTTGTACCAGCACAATATACACTGACACACCATCACCATGTCAGTGCCATTGCAGTGCTGATAATAATCCACCAGCCAAAAATACCTGCTCTGTGGAGGTCTTGCAGATGTCCTGACCATTGAAGAACAAGGTGAAAGGGGGCTAACAAATTACTCAGGGAAACAGATTGACTACAGTCTGTAATTGCATCTATATGATAAATGGACTTAAAATTAAAATAGACAAAGAGTGTAGACACAGGGTAGGTGTACTTAAGGAAGTGGCTGGTCGGTGTATAGTAGTATTTGACTGCGGTCAAGAAAACAAGGCTCCAGTACTGACAGAACTGCAGTGTTTAATCATTTGCCATATTCATCAACTCCTAGTGTTGTAAAAAGTATGGCTAATTAGTCTTTACCTGCATGCATCTGGCATGCTGTCAGTTATTATAGGAACTCGGCAATTAAATGTGTGAAGCAGGCTAACTGGTGATTGTCATCCTTAAAATAGCGATGACGTTGCCCTAGCGGCATTTAAAAAAAGATGCAGTGGCACCTGAATGTCTGGGAGGAATTATGCTAGAGCATAATGCCATCAGGTGTGACAGGGGGATCTAGCTATTGAGTGATAGTCAGCTAAACTGCAGGAAATACAATTAGGTAAAAAGGGACAAATGTGCATCACATAGCCAAAGACCTGGTTTGAGATTACTTGACAAATTATATGTGTGATGTTTGATCTATGCCGTAACCAATTAGCATGATGCTAACTGAGTTTTATTGATAGCTTCAGTGCAAAACTAAAAAAGAAAACATTAATCTTGTCTGATTATTTTGTAAAGGGAAAACACAACGCTAACACTTGTAACACAGAACTGAGTAGTACAGTTTAGAGATTTACGCTACCACAAGAGACGTAGCTGATCATTTTGTGTCAGTTGTGGAACTCTATCTTTGTTTAAGTGGACCTTTTTTTTTTTTTTTTTTTATTAGGAGATGGAGAGAGAAAGAACACATTAATCAGCTACTGAGACAAAGTATGAAAGAGGTACAGTGAAGAAGAGGACGAGAAAAAAGTAAAGAAAGATGGGGAGGGCAGTGGGGAAGGATGTACCTTGATCCCATCCACTGGGTTATGGATAACAGTGGTCTGAGCCTCCTACAGAGAGTGAGAAAGAAAGGCAAGAAGGGTGAGAGAAAGAGGGAGGAGAGAGAGAGAGAGAGCAAAAATGGAGTGTAGGTGAGAGATGGAGAGAGTAAAAATAGTACTAGGTGTTAGAAAAAGAAAGAGGGAGACGAGGAGAGGAAATAGAGCAGTTAAGAGTTACAAGGAGCGTGAGAAAACTTAAGGTTTAATGAATGGAGATTTTTAATTGGAAGTGATGCTCTGGTTGAGGGTAGAAGAGAGTTAAAAGGTCACAGCAGAAGAACGAAAGCAAGTCCAAAGAGGCAAACGCTTCTAATAACAACCAGGCAATGAGCACATGTTGCATAGATCGATATAAAGCATGTAAGTAATAAAGTCACAGTAGTATAAATCAGTACAGCAAAAATGGTCAACTTCATATAAAATACAGAGGTAAAATTATACAAAAAAAATCAGGTAAAAACATCTTTGTTACAAGGCCTTGGAAAATAATTATAATAATACTCTATAATAATAATTTGAAAACACTAAGACTACTTTAATTTTATGGAAAATGCCAAAAAATAATAATGATAATAATAATGCCACTTCCACAGATTGCTTCTTTACAGTGCAAAGTGTTAAGCATCTTTTAAAATAGCCACTAATATCCCATAAATCCACCAAAGCGGGAACAGGACATTCATTTACATTCAGTTTTTAAGTCTGACGTCAGTGTTTTAACTCTGTTTTTATCTCTCATCAATGATACTTTGTTATAAATGTCACCACTGTCCGTAACTTGTGGTCTGTTTTGTGGAAACAAGGGCAAGCTGAGAATACATTACAGTTGGTTGAGATTTTATTAGTAAAAACCCTTTCAGAAAGAGCATTTCAGATGGAGGTTCACAAATCTTTTGGCGTGTGCTGTTAGAAGCTTTTGAGTGACTTGACATGAGAGCAACTGGTGTACTAAAGCACCTGTCCTTGGCAGTGGTATCAAATAACCGAGGAGAAAGTTTGGTTAAGATGCAATATTGCATAGATACCACAGAGACACAGACAATTTACATGCTTTTCTGGACATAAACATTAATGGGAACATAATAATGGCACTTTCCCTCTCAGGTGGTATAATCTGTATAATCAATGGTGACTTTCACATCAGAATACACATAGAAAAAGTAGGGCTGGGACCACTTACTGATGTATCACTAATTATTGATATTATATTAGTATCTTTTATACTTTAAAAGAGAAGGCAGAAATTTTGGAGCTTTTTTATTGGTCCACTCATGATGATACTTAATATAAAAGACATATGGTGTGCTCAAATGATGTAGAAAAACAAAAAACGGAAAGAAAATAGAGGTACTTTGGGTTCTTTCTTAGTGCGACGATATGCAGCACTGTGGTGTGTGAACATGCTGCTACACTGAGAAAACAACATAAGAAGCAGTATTTTTCATTCCAAATTATAGTATAATGTATTTATTGTGAAGTCTTTTGAAACCAATTTGCTCTTTATGGCACTGAAACCTTCATATCATTAGCTTTCAAAATGAAAAACAACCTAGGAAGAAGACAAAGAGGAAGGAAAAAAAAAGGATACTTCTAGAATTAATGTTAGTGTGAAGATTCAGACACTGGGTAACAACTCATTGTAAATTCTATTAAGGCCACACTTTACTTGGATGGTCCCCTAATGATGATCTACAGCTACTTAATTTTTAACAAGGTAAAGTTTAGGAGTAGGTGTAGGTTTTACCTTGAGGTTAGGGTTAGGTTCAGTGTTAGGGACAAATTTTATATAATATTTCACATGCAATTAGTTTTAAACATTTAGTAGATATTTATTTGAATGTTATGTAAGGACAGCCTGAACACGTACAAAGCATCTACATTGGACCATCCAAATAAAGTGTTACCCTTTTCTAGATATAGGGTATATCTGTCTGTATAATACACCAAAAGGGTATTAATAATAATAACATTAATAATTACTGACTAATGAAGACAAAAGTGTATTTTCTTTTCCTAAATTGCATATGGTCCCAGCCCTATTGCACTACATATAGTCTAAAACAATGAAAAAAAAGTTCAATTATGATTCTGAACTGCGAGTGTCTGTGAGTGTCTATGACAGAATACATGGTTTCAACTGACAGGTGGTGGACGAGCAGAGATGCAGACAAAGACAGACAATGAGAGACAGGAGAGGAGAGCCAGAGAAACAAACAAAATAAATAAAAAAGAGACAGAGGGTGAGAGCACAGAGAGAAGTAAGGAGGTAAATACCAGAGCAGGAGAGGGGATGTTTCCCTTGGGACTGGTGACTATGCTGTTTTTCGTGCTGTTTGACTGGGGCTGTGCAGAAAACACAACAGTGGTGTTAAAAAGTGGGAACACTGGGTGGGGGAGAGGAAGTGAAGAAGAGTGAGAGACAGAGAGATAGAGAGAGAGAGAGAGAGAGAGAGAGAGAGAGAGAGAGAGAGAGAGATAGAGAGAGAGAAAACATGAATAAGAGAGAGAAATGCTGCAACTGGCATAGGTGCAGCAGGTTCTGCTTCAAGCAGTGACAGGCTTGGTGGAGCCCAGTTTCATTCTAGTGACCACCCTGTGCTCACAAATACTGTTTCTAAACTTTATCCAGTGTCGCTTTTGCTCCAGAATTGAGTGGTGAAACTGGAAAAACTCAACCAAAACTTGGTCTTGGTAAGTTTGCAATAAAATGTGGTTACAGACATTCACCCCACCATAGCGTCTTGTGAAGTTGTGAAGAACGAGGGCTGTGCTGTGACAACAGTCATGTTCATATGCATGTGCATTTCTAATATTTGAACACATATAAATAAAAGTAACAGAATAAATAATTCTTCCCTTTAACCATTTCCAAACTTCTCCTTGACAAATCCCAATATAATTTGCTGTTATAATCAAAACCTTGTTTGGCTCATCAATGCTTCATTAAATTAAATGAAGTACGCTGGAGATGGAATTCAACAAATAAAGTTGCATGCAATAGTGGGGATCTTATAGGAAAAATCTGGAACCAAACTTTTTTGTTTTTCAATTTGACCCATGAGATATAAACTATTTTTAAGAAATTCTTGTTACTTTTTATTAAATATATGTTTATTTGCATATGTTATAATGTTAACACACTCACTACCAGGATAAACGGTTTTAAATTATGTGCTTTGGTGCCTAAGACCTCTTTTTAAGTCATTTTTGAGCATGGGGTCAGTCTATGACCTTTTGAGTCAACATTTCTGATTTCTCTGTAATATTTTCAGGGATTTATGCTTATGTGCTCAGTAGATGTGCACGCAATTTGAGGCTTCTATCTTCATTATGGGGGCAGTTGTGGGCTGGAGGTTAGGGAACCAGCCCTGTGACCGGAAGGTTGCTGGTTCAATCCCATTGGCTGACAGTCCATGACTGAAGTGCCCTTGAGCAAGGCACCTAACCCCAATTGCTCCCCGGGTGCCATGCTCCGGGCAAGTGTGCTGACTGCCCCCTAGTGTGTGTGTTCACTAACATGCATGTATGTGGGTGTTTCACCGCACAGATTGGTTAAATGCAGAGGTCTAATTTCACAGTGTGCAAAACACAGTGACAAATGGTTGCAAATTCAATTCATTAGTTTCTGAAAGGCTTTACAGAGTGGGCTTTATTTTTTGCCTTAAATGCTGTGGAAGAAGCTGCAAGTCATGACTTTTAAACTATTGATGCACATTACAGGCAATTTTCAAGTCTTATTCTTTGGTTTAAGATGTTGTAATCGCCAAAATTGAAGAGACAAAGAAGCATGTTTGATATTTATCACTTGTACAGTTTATGACAACAAAACAACTGTACACTGGAGCAATCTTGGCCTACATTTCCCATCTCCACTTTGAGATCCTCAACATTTCATAACATTTATATTTACTACTCACTACAAACAGCCCTCCTTTGCCAATAAACTTTAAGTCTAAAGTAATACAAGGTCTGATTTATGAACCATTAAAAATAAAAACCATCATATTACACTCTCATTTTAAGTCCATATTACTCAATGTCTGTCAAAGTCTTCCATAACCTAATTTATACTTTTGTAAAGAGCATTTTAATTTGGTACCACAAAGTTGATTCCTTGAGCCAAATTACCCATTTACTTATGTGTCAAATGCACCTCACTGTACAAAAGACAAATATAAGTACAAAAAAAACAACACTGTACAAAAGGCAACATGAGACAAACATCTAGTTGCCAAAAATATTGCAAAATGAGTACAAAAAACCCATTTTGTAAGATCTGATGTGTTTCCATGTGGATATATAGAGTCAAGTAAAATTTTTGCAGATTTTTAGGAAACCATAATGGCAAATATACTTTGTATCTTCTGAAAAGAAGTACAGAGAATCCTCAAAAAGAAGAGAACATGAATAATGCATCAATGAATGAATGAAGGAAAGAAGGGATTCAGAGATAGCTGCGCAACAGAAAGGACAATGGAGAACGATAAAGAGATTAGGATTAAATGATATCCTCACCATGTACTGAACAGTGGAGCTGGATTTCCGTTTCTGGCACGATGAAGGGGGGGGGGGGGTAGCGGCAGGGCGACAGATGGGGAGAGAACAGGTGAGTGAACACTGTTGATGGATTTGAACTGGAGATGCACATTTAATATACAAATGATTGGTGGAGAGTGGAAGAATGAAGAAATGAAGATAAGCAGTGTAGCAGAAAAGCACTGGAGGGGCTCGAAGAGCAGAATATTAAAATAAAAGCAAAGAGGGTTGAAAGGTTTGGAATGAGAAACAGCAGGGACACCAGGAAGCTTTGACGGGTGCAAAGGGGTATCACTGGTGTGAATACATTAATAAAACACAAACATCTCAAAGATTCACTGAAAATCATTTTACTGGATGGAGTTCAGAATCTGGCTTTTTTGTTTTGATTCTTTTCATGCTTTTAAGACACTCTGCTTTTTTGATAAATGAGCAAAGTGATCTGAAGTATGAAATCATAAGCATGATATCAAAGTGATATGAAGAATGTTCATTTGGGAACATTTTTCTGAAATATGGTGATCTGAGGCAGCTTTATGTTCAAACTTTTTGACCGAAGTATCTTCAGAGGAAAACTTTCTGGACATGGCACTTCAGTTTTTGCATACTTTGAAGCAGTAGCGTAAACATGAATAAAGACAGAAAGTCTGTAGTACAAACACAGATTTACAGCTCTATTTTCCATTTTCTAGTCAGTCTCAAGGTGCACCACAAGGCTGGAGTTTCTAATAAAGTGGACGGTGAGCATATATTTGTCAATTTATCAGATATTTTAAAACGTTTAGTTGAAACAGCAAGATATGTTAGAAATGCATTCTCCAAGGCTGGTGCAGGAGTGAAAAGTAAAAGAGAAATAGAGAGACAGAAAGAAAAAGTGAGAAAAAACCTAAAATGTCAGTATGCAGGAGCATGTTGAGCCAGTTGCTAAGCGATGAGTGAGGCGCAGAGGCGTCTATTTCTGTCTCTCGGTTCCCAGGGTTCAGACTGCCAGCTATTCCTGGAGCGGGAGCTACATTCCCCACTGAGGTGACCCCACCCTTCACTGACTATCACATACAGATACAAGCAAGTATGTAGCACAAGAGGGAGGACTGAGATGGAGAGACGGATAACTGGAGATGAGATGATAGTGAAGTGATAGGTGAAGTGGTCTATAGCTCAGACGTGAGAAGTGCAGAGAAGGGGGATGGCTGCACCTGCTTATGTGACTAACAGGGAATTACTGTAGGAATGACTGTGCCTCACACCTGATGCATGGCATATACACCACTAAACCCCCTCCTTACCTTTCATTAACTTGATCTCACTTATAATCCAATGAAACAAATGGTTTCTAAACATTTAGTCAATACCACCTTCGCGTTCTTAAGGAGAAGAACAGATATGATTATTATGGCTTGAATCTGATGAAGTTATTGTTGTGCATACAATATGATAATAATAGTGCTACGCTTCTAAGGGTTAACCCCAGCACTGCATGAGCTGGCGGGAGCTGCTTGAAAGCGAGACTGAGAGATGGTCAGCGCACCACTTTCTGTGGGCGGCAAGCTCAGCTGAATGAGATGCAGCTACAGTCAGGCAGTGAAATGGCTAGAGAAGGAGGGAAGCAGAGAGAGGGAGAAAAAGACAGAACAGTGGGGAGGGAGAAAGACATGAGATAGAGTGGACTGAGTTTTGTGTAGTTTACCCCTTAAAATTCCAGGCTTATTACATGCTAAGGCTTATTATTCAGTAACTACAAGGACTACAATGCAAACTTTCTGAGTTACTCTTTGGTTATGCAAGTGTAAAGTAAGTAAGTAGTAAAACCTTGGACTCGCTGGCCATTTAAGGAGTTAATATGTTTTTTGTCACCCTCTCGAATTCCCCTAGTGGAGTCTGTGAATCATCAAAGCACTCTGACAGACATCACATTCACAGTGAAGGCTGTTTTTGCACCATAAAACTTCTTTTTGTAATTTTCTGATTTGTGTGCATAAAGCCATAATTGATCAGGATTAGTTTTACCAAAGGTGTCCTGGTAATGTATGTAATAAATGATCATTCTAATTTCCCAAGTATCACTATCGTGCAGACGTTCATATCAGTGCTATGCAACAGGTGCCACGCTTCCAAACAATCACATGCAATCCAGCTAAAAGGCAAATATGGTACATGAAAGTAATAATTAATAAACACCAACACATTTCAGCATAGGTGAAGACCAACTTGAGGATTAAGGAATTGAGTTATATCAAGCTCAATTTTAGCAGTTAGCCTCATCATAAAAAAGAAATCACTGAAATGTCTTTGTTTATTACCTGGTTATTATGTTACTGTGATGTGATGTCAAACAGGATTGCTATGAATTATAGGAGGTAGTTCGGTCTGGAATAATTACTTAACAGACTACAGATACTTTTTCCTCAGTAATCACTGAAATTACACTACCTTGCAAGGTAAAACTAATCTAGCTTGAAAACAGGGAAGTCAGAGAAGTCACAGCTATGTTATTGTGATCACCCTCTTGGTGCCACCACTTTGAAGCATATGACCAATTCACAGCCAGACTAAAGAACAGCCTCCACATAGTGGGGTTAGTTTTAACAGGGTGTTAAAGCTGAGCCTCCCAAGAGAAAGTCTGTATTCTCTGTAAGTTGAAACAGTTCACTTTTTAGAACGATCCACTCATAGGTTAATCAGAAATGTACCGTACTGTCATTTAAATAAAAATCTATTTCAATGTTATTGTGCTGATATTTTGTCCCCTTCCTGGATCGGGCCTTGTCGTGGCGTAAGGGCTTGTGTGGTCTAGGGATCTTCAGAGCTAAGTCATCGGGAGCAATATGCTCCTGGTAGGGTCTCCCAGGGCGAACAGGTCTGGAGTGAAGACCCAGACTAACACGACCCAAAGTTCTCCATGCATATCGGGCACAAGAAATCATGTACCCTGCCCGGGAAAGGGTCACTGGGACCTACCCTTGGAGCCAGGCCTGAGGGTAGTGTTCCACGGCGAGCGTCTGGTGGCCGGCAGCCCACGTAACCTGGCCGGGCTCAGCCCGAAGAGGCAACGTGGGGAGGCCATGTGGGCCCACCACCTGCAAGGTCCAGCATGGGGGAGCGGTGCAGTGCCATATTGGCAGTGGGAGATTGCAGGGAGGCCGTCTTGGAGCAAGTAGGCGGGGTTCTGGAAAGGGTCCCGTCTACAGACTACAGACTCCATAGTCCTACTGGGAGACTTCAATGCTCACGTTGGCAATGACTGGGAGACCTGGAGAGGCGTGATTGGGAAGAATGGCCTGCCCGATCTAAATCTAAATGGTGAATTGTTATTGGACTTCTGTGGTAGGCATGGATTGTCCATAACGAACACCAAGTTCAAACACAAGGATGTTAATAAGTGTACATGGTACCAGAGCTCCTTGGGTCAAAGGGCAATGATCAACTTTGTTGTCGTTTCATTTGACTTGGGACCATATGTTCTGGACACTAGGGTGAAGAGAGGTGCTGAGCTGTCAACTGATCACCATCTGGTGGTGAGTTGGATCAGATGGCAGGGAAGACTGATGGTCAGATCTGGTAGGCCCAAGCGAATACTAAGAGTGTGCTGGGGACTGTCGGAGGCCCCTGTTTGGAATGATTTCAACTTCCACCTCCGGGAGAGCTTTTCACATGTCCCAGAGGAGCTTGGGGACATGGAATCTGAACAGACCCTGTTCAAAACCTCCATTGTGGAAGCTGCCAGGCGTAGCAGTGGCCAAAAGCCTGTGGGCGTGGGAGGAGTTTGGTGAGGCCTTGGAAAAAGGCCTCAAAGAGGTTCTGGACAACTGTCCGGTGACTCAGGAGTGGTCGGGGTGGCTGCGCCCAAGCTGTATTCATCAAGGGTGGAGAAACTCTGAGTTCGAATTAGGATATTGTTGGTCGGTGGAAAGAGCACTTTGAGGAACTTCTTAATCTGGGAGATGTGCCTCCCTCACAGGTCAGGGCCAGAGGCTTCTGGGGTGTCAAGTTCCATTTCCCTGGTGGAGGTCACTGAGGTAGTTGGTAAGCTCCTCAGTGGCAAGGCACCGGGGGTGGATGAGATTTGTCCAGAAATGCTTAAGGCTCTGGATTTTGTCGGGCTATCATGGCTAACACGCCTCTGCAATATTGCATGGACCTCAGGAACAGTACCCTTGGACTGGCAGACTGGGGTGGTGGTCCCTATTTTTAAAAAGGGGGACCGGAGGGTGTGTGCCAATTATCTGGGTATCACACTGCTCAGCCTCCCTGGGAAAGTCTATGCAAAGGTGCTGGAAAGGAGACTCCGACCAATAGTTGTACCTCAGATTGAGGAGGAACAATGTGGATTCCGTCCCGGCTGTGGAACAATGGATCAGCTTTTCACCCTCTCACAGATTGTTGAGGGGCATGGGAGTTTGCCAACCCAGTCTACATGTGTTTTGTGGACTTGGAGAAGGCTTATGACCATGTTCCCCGAGATATCTTGTGGGAGGTCCTCCGGGAGTATGGGGTGCCCGGGCTACTACTCCGGGCTATCCAATCTCTGTACTCCCGCAGTGAGAGCTGTGTCCGTATACTCGGCATTAAGTCAGACTCTTTCACTGATGTTGTTCTTTTGGCAGAATCACATGGATGCCTCCAGCGCTCGCGTGGAGGTGTGTGCGGTTGGTATGCGGATCAGCACCTCCAAGTCTGAGTCCATGGTCTTGGCCCAGAAAAGGATGCCCGCTCCAGGTAAGGGGAAAGGACCTGCCCCAGGTGGAGGAGTTTAAGTATCTTGGGGTCTTGTTCATGAGTGATGGGAAGAGGGATCGTGGGATCGGCCATAAACTGGGACAGGCGGCAGCAGTAATGCGGTCACTGTATCGGACTGTAGTGGTGAAGAGGGAGTTGATCCAAAAGGCAAAGCTCTCTGTTTACTGGTTGATCTACATCCAAACCCTCACCTATGGTCATGAGCTGTGGGTAAGGACCGAAAGAACGAGATCGCGAATACAAGCGGCGGAAATGAGCTTTCTTCGTCGGGTGGTGGGCTACACGCTATGTGATAGAGTGAGGAGCTCGGTCATCCGGGGCTCAGAGTAGAGCCGCTACTCCTCCGCATTGAGAGGAGCCAGCTGAGGTGGTTCGGGCATCTGATCTGGATGCCCCCTGGACGCCTCCCGGTGGGGGTGTTCCAGGCACGGCCTACTGGGACAAGACCCCGGGGTCGTCCTAGGACCCGCTGGAGGGATTATGTCTCCAAGTTGGCCTGGGAGCGGTTTGGGGTCCCCGGGAATGAGCTGGAGGAAGTTTGGGGGACAGGGTCATCTGGGATTCTCTGCTCTCCCAACTGCTACCGCGACCCAGTCTGGACTAGCAGTCAATGATGATGGATGGATATTTTGTCTTCTAGTTTGTATAAAAATAATGTAATATTTGACAAAGCCTCTTTAACTAAGCATATTGATTCTATTGAATATACTTTCATGTATTTAGCTTGGAAAGGTCATCTGGTTCAAATAACACAGAACTAGATTAAATCAACTGTGACTTTTTAGAAGCTCTTATAGCTAGAATCTCACCCTATCACTAACTGTACCTGTGATATTATGCTTTTGGATGAGCTGCCCACATACAGTACATGCTGGGTAGGGTGCGTGTATATAAAAGCTTCTAAACTTGTGCAAATATTTTTATTGCTATTTGGACAAAACCAAAAGTGATAGACTGTTGCCTGCTCTCCTCTACAAAGAGGGGTAAAAGGGAGCAAGAAAGAAAGAAAGAAAGAAAGAAAGAAAGAAAGAAAAACACACCAAGCAGGTATAAAAATATCATATTTAAAGCTATAGTTTGACCAACAAAAACTAATTCACACAATTTACACCAAATGTTGTCCATCAGCCAAGATATCCATGTGTCCGACCAAGGCGAGTTGAAAAGGAATCCCAAATACACTTTTTTATGGTTTTTGATGCTGACATACTGTTTCCTATAAAATCTGACAAAAGCAATTCCCACACCAAAAAAGCTGTAGCAGTCATATTTAAGCCTGATTTGGGTCTCTTCTTTTGTCATCTGAGGCAAGTGTTTGTCTATTCTTGGCTGATCAGCTACAATTGGAATCAGATGAAATGTAACTTGTGTAGTTTTTCACCACAATTATCCAATCACTAAGAGATTATTAGGAAATTAGGAAATAATCTGGATCTTTTAATTGATTTATTTTTCACGAAAAAAAAGGAAAGCTTCTGAAATGTCAGAAGCAGTCGAATTCAAAACAGCTATTTAGTGCACCACATTACAGAAATAAGCCATCAGGGAGGGCGGGGGGGACGGATAAACGTCACCGAATTCACCTCTGAGTGCTTTTTACTGTCGGCATGCTACCAGATTATGTAAAGTATGATTAATGCTCCGAATGAGGAATGTGCGACTGGAGAGGATTATTTTCCAGATTACTCGCCATCCAATCACTGGCATAGAGCGGAGGAGAGGCTCATGTCTAATTCTGCAGCACAGCCAAGGCGAAAGGGAGGGGATTATGTGCTATCAGCCCAAATGAATCCTCACTGAGCGCATCTCACAGTTTGCTGGAGTGCAGGGGTCAACATCTGCTCATATTCTCGATGCAAGTGACAGTTATGGCACCATAGCTAGAAGCATGGATGAGGGATTAGTGACAGCCACTGGCATATGGCATGTGGTTTTTGGGCAAATTTCAAGCATTATTTGGTCTGAAATGAGGTCAAAAGTGAGCAAACAACAAAAAAAGTCAAATAAGAGTGTTTTATTTTGAATTTTACTTGGACTCCACCAGTCTGACAAGTGGCAACTAACTTAGCCAGTCCAAGCTTACATAAACGCAAACACACTGACTAACGTGGCCACAAAAGACAGTAGGCCTGTCACAATAAAAAAAGAACTTTTAGCCCATAATGAACTGCCATGCAAGACTAAAGTGATAAAATTGGGTGATCTGCTATCTTGCTTTCTATTTATTACCTAGCTCCCACCTAATGACAGAAACAGTTCAAGATCAAATACACAAACATTACTCACCACCTCCTAGATATGTTATAACACCAGAAATAAGGGTCACACTTTATTTGAATGGTCCCCTATAGATGCTTTACAGAGACTTAAATCATTAACACACTTTCTGGTGATGTTCAGTTGATTACCAACAGCGTTATGTTCAGGGTTAGGAGTACATGTAGGTTTTACCTTGAGATTGTTGTTAGGTTTAGGGTTACAATTAATACATTCTTTCACACTAAACTTGAGGTTCAGTTGAATATAATGGGTATTTAGCTGAATGTTACTTAACGGCCAACTTTGCATTTACAAAGAAACTACAGTGCACCATCCAGTGTTACCAAAATAAGAACTTTTTCTGGTTTCAACAGAAGTTTTCTATTATGTTTTGTTTGCATGTGTTTGTCTTAATCCAAGTGATGATAATGCACCCAATCACATTCTGTCTGTTGTAATGTAAACTTATGACTGTAAAAGCTAAATAACTGTGTAATAATTGTGACAGGCCTAAAAAGCAGACAACAGGAGAAAATGCACAAACACTGCACTGATGATTGACAAACAGATGCTAGAAATCCAAGTTTTAAACACTAATTCAACAGAGACTAAGGATCTACAGGGAAAGGACAAGATTTGTTTATTATATTGGGGGAAAGCTTTGGCGCTGAAGAGCAGCAACGCGTAAACAGAGAGAATATAGAGTGAAAACAAGAGACCAAGAGAGATAAAGACAAGTAAGAAATGTGTACAGTAGAGCTAGGAAGTGAAATCGGCCTTACCTTGACATCAGCCTTCTTGTTGAGCAGGCTCTTGGCTGCTGCGGAGGGAGAGAGAGGGAGGGTAAACATGGGTGCAGAAAAGAGAGAGAGCAGCAGCCACCATAACCAGCAAACCAGCCGAAATGCCGGGACGGTGGACAGAGCACTGCTGGGTCCGGCTCGGCCACTGTCTCTCCTCACAGAGGATTAAAGGGGCTTTTAAACAGCGTGTGGGTAAAGAGCAGAGCGGATGGAGGGCAGCAGGCAGCACAGTGGCCACAGGAGAAAATCCCTAACACAGGTAGATTACAGGAAGGGGGGCTTCTCTGCCCTCTGGGAGGGGCAGAGGGGGCATGCACACTCAGGGACAGGCTCAACTGCACATGCAGGAGTGTGCAAAAGGGCACAGTAGTGTGCAAAACAGTTGCGTCACCTGAGAAAATTTTAAGCAAAGGTATTTGAACAGGCCGTACACATGTATTTGAAGGACAAGTGCTAGAAAGAAACATGAATTAACATTAAATCAATAGGTAGTGTTTTGGTCAAAATAAAAAAATTATCAATAAATTTTCTTTAAAAAAAATTATTTTACTACTGCTGTTTATTTGTATTCATTTTCATGTTATATAATGTTTCTCACAAGCAAAACATACTCACTCCCCAGATAAACTGTTTTTGCACAGCACTGCACACACAAACATATTCTCTCTGTCACTTTTGTATAAGCCCAATTTTGTACATAGTCAGCTCCTTAATTATTGGCACCCTTGGTGAGTCTGAGTAAAAAAGGTAATAAAAAAAACCCTTTGTGGGTTTTTTGGTTAATCAGCTCAACCTCACACTGAAATGGATTTGTTTTGGATCACCATCTTGTTGGAAGATCCAACCATGACCCAGTTTTAGCTCTTTGGCAGCAGCAGCCACAATTTCAGTGAAAATCTTCTGGTACTTCATGGAGTCCATATGTTCTAACAAGGTTCCCAGGACCTTTGGGGGAAAAAAACAGCCCTAAAACATCACAGATACCTCACTATTCTTAAATGGTTAGTATCTGTACAATCATCCTTTGTTTTCTCCCAAACCCACCTCAAACAATTGTTTCCAAAAAGCTTTATTTGCCTCCTCTGACTATAGAACCCAGTTCCAGCACTAAACTGAAGTTTTGTTGAACTTTACTCTAAGGTTATGCTTAACTGAAGGAAAAACTTTTGTCTGGCATGTCTTCCAAATAGTCTGTTGGCATGGACTGCTTTTGTAATGGTTGGTTGGCATGTAATTGTAGATGCTATCAAAATGCTATTATCATCTGCAAATCTCCAACCAAGACCCTTGGAGACATTTGGGCCACTCTAGCCATCCTCATCACTGCATGGCAGCAAAACACCCTTACGTCCTTTTCCAGGTATGTTCAAACAGCTCCTGCCTATTGCTTTAACATTGGATACGCGCTTTCAAGCAAGTAGCAATTTTTTGTAGCAACTAATTTTACATAAGGTAATGGTACATAAGGTTTTTTCTTATTTCCCATGTATTTTCTAACATTCACCACATTGATGAACGATTAAGGGAATTTGACCTCTTTCAATTCATACCTAAATCCACTGAAACATGGATGGCTGCTTAAGAGTTTCTGAAAGCTAAGGTGCTCATAATAATGTTTATAAGAATTTGTAAGGATGTTAATAACCATGTCTCATGTGGTTTTGTTAAAAAAAAACGTATAATAGTTTTTGTTTCTTTACAGACAGGAATATAGTTTAACAGTAAAAGAAGAAATTAAAGTTGACTTTGAGTGATTTAGTTTGGTAACAGCAATAAAAAGAAATAAAATAACCACTAAGACATTTTTATCATCTTTCTTTACCAAGGGTGCCAATGATAATGGAATTGGATGTAATTAATAATGAAGCATTGTTGGTATGTCTTTTAAAAGCTGTATGTTATTTTATTTATTGTTAAAAACTATTCTCCAAAAAACATAAAAATGACTGTATTTGGAATACAGTCCATTTCAAAATATAACATGGACTTGTATTCTGAATTCTTGTATTCTGTAACACCCCAAGTCTACACACTTCTTACAAGCACAGGCTTACTAGCTTTCTCTCTCTCTCTCTCTCTCTCTCTCACACACACACACACACACACACACACACACACACGCAAACACCCCCCCCCCCACCCCCCACCCCCCACACACACACACTCTTGCAGTAGTAAAAACTGGAGGTGGAGGTGCAGGTGATATCATATACTCATTATTCATCAAAATGACACAATGTCCAGCTTTTGGATGATGAATGAGTTACATTAGCTTATAATCGAGTAAATGAGATGACTGAACGAACCCCCTTATCTGTGTCACCGTCGCCAAGTCACTGCCATGGCAACAGTGTAAAGAATGTAAAAAAAGTGGCTGATGTATCGTTCTTACAGAGCTACAGATGCTGATACAGAGAGAAAGAGAGGGGGTCAGAGAGAGAAGAAGAAAGGAAGAGAGAGAGAATCCTTACCTTGGCACAAGTTTTAGAGAGCGGAGAGGAAGATGAGGCAGAGAGGGAGAGAGATTAGGAGAGAGTGGATTAAGAGAGAGAGATAATAAAAACAAAAAAGGTGCGTGTGGAAGACCTTTGGTCGTTGACAGAGGGCAGGGGGTTCAAATGCACGCTGACCAGAGAGAGCTTGAGTCAGCTTGAATTTGACCACAGGTGAGTGGAACTATAACACTACACTATTTAAAAGGAATACTTTGACCACAAATGCCTAATCAGGTCCTTTGAATTCTGGATCCGCCTTTCACTGTTTCAGCGGCACCTGGGGAGGAGGGGTGGTATCAAATTTGACCGCTTGCCCAAATAAACCTCAGACCCACAAATAAACGCACAGAGACGCACAAGGACAAAGACACTGTATGGAGAGTTCAACAAAAGCTGGAGAGGAAAGAAAGTCAGTCACAACTTTGAGCAGAAGAAAACACCTGAGCCAAGGCCACAGCAAGACAAATAGAGTAAAAGGCAAACTGAACTAGTAGGCTGCATCAGTAATAGCATGGGCATTGGTAAAAATGTACAATAAAGAGAACCTACAATCAATTAACGGCATGACTTGTAGGTTTCCAAAGTGTAATATGACTAAACTAAGTCAGCAGATCTGGTCCTTACCACAGTGAATTTTACTGAAAGACTTAATCCACTCAAAAAATGCTATGCAAGGTTGGACAAGCCTTACAAATAGCTAGTAAAAATTCCATTCAATCACACAAGAAATTGTAGCATAGAATGAAGTTTTTGTAGACACTTAGTGTGTTACTAACAGAGATGTTGATTCAAGTAGCCTATGAATCACATGTTGACTGACTGGGAACTTGACCCAGACTTACCCCCCTACTTACTGACTCGCAACTTGATCTTGCAAATCACCTAAAAAGACTCAAGACATAATTTAGATTCTTGACTTGGGACTCAACTCTGACAAGACTGAAGATTTGACTCAGGCTTGCTCCTCAGAGACTCAAGACTTGACTCGATCTCACACCTCAGAGACTTGAGACTTAACTCAAACTCACATCTCAGACACTCAGGACTTAACTAGGACTCACATGTCAGACACTTGAGACTTAGCACTGACTAGGACTTGCGCCTCAGAGACTCAAGATTCAACTCAAACTCACACCTCAGAGACTGAAGACTATTTGTTCTGTTCTGTAAGATGTAGACTTGACAAGACTTGATTTGGACTTGCACTTCTGAAACTCAAGACTTGATTCAAGACCTCAAGACCTGACTCAAGGCTCAACTCAACTTACACCTCAAATACTCAAGATTTGACCCAGACTCCCATCTAAGGGAGTTCAGCATAGCATTTTGAACTGAAAACTTTAAACTGAAAGTTTCAATTTCTCATTAGGTTGAATGGGATTTTTACCAATGCTCTGTACACATATGCGGGTGGAGTAGGCCTAGGTCAACTGTGTCCATGCCAATATTCACAGATTTCATTTAAAAAGATTATGGTCGTAGAGTCAGCCTAACTCTGATGACACCACAGACTCTGAATGTACAGCATTCAACTTCACTGGTAAGGGAATCTTAACCATGTTCTAAAACACAGGACCAATCAACTGATACCCAAACAGGGATACAGCATTTCGCCCCGCTTCACTGACATTGAACCCCCTTTCCTTAATGCAAAGATTAAAGTCTTCTCATTCGTTCATGCAATGCGATCTGGGCCATCTTCAGCATCGCAATACATGCATGCAGCCCCCGTGCAGCATTCAGCAAATCAGCAGGCACAGGAGCACTGGGGGGGTGGGAGAGAGACCTATCAGGAAAGAAGTGACAAGGAACCTGATAGAGAGAGCAAAAGAGAGTGCAGAAAGAGAGAGAATGAGAAGAAATGAGGAGGAAAAGAGGGTGAAAAGAATGAGAGAATCGAGGAGAAAAAGGGACAGTCTGAAAGGGAGCACAGCTGGAAGATGGGAGCAGTGAAAGGGCAGCAAAGAAGGGTAGGTGGTGGCAGCTAGTGCAACAGGATAGAACATGCTGACTACTGACAAAACAACTTACAGAACAGAACAAGAAGATGAGGGGAAAGACAGAGCGTGTAGTGGAGAAGGACAGGAAGGGAGAAGGAAACAGATTGAGGAAAGACATAACGAGATATAGAGAAGCAGGAAAAAAAGAGACGGGGAAAATCAAGAAAAAGAGAAAGAGTGGTGGGACAGAGTGATGCAGAGAAACACTGAATGATGAACTATAATAAATATAACTAGAGATGTCCCGAGCAGAGCTGCAAGTATTAGGCCATGATTTAATGATGCTGTATCATCTATATTAAGCCTGATCAAATTCCAATCCTTACTTAAGACTATTTTACAATGTGCTGAGGAGACGAAACAAACTTCCAACTTCTAACTGTGTTTCTGCCTGCCTGCCAATAATGTTGCACTTGCACAGCACATCGTGGGAAGCCGCAGCTTGCCCTAGCTTTATATAGCTAGCTAGCTACAAACCTGTTTTAAGACCCACTGTGATGGCTGGTTACTTCTTTGAAAAAATAATGTTGGAGAAAATAATAAAACTGCTAAAAAGAAAGGTTGAAGAACAGTGTTGCTTTAAAGTGCTGGACAAAGCCAAGACAGAGCTAAATTGCTAACATCAATGTAGATGCCCATAAACTAAGTCAGCTACCTTATTCTGTAGCTCTGCCTAAAAATACTGCCCAACACTATAACATATCTGAAGTGGGTTTTGGGTTCCGAGGGGCTAATTTCCACAAGAGCAACATTAGCTGGCTAGCTTATGTTAACACATCTGTGCCCTTAGCGGTGTTAGCGTCCCCTCATATATCATTTCCTTTGTGAGAACTAAAACTAAGCTAACACGAGGATTGGTTTTGGCTGTTACGTTCCAAAACAGTTAGCTTTAGCTAACACCTGCCAAAATCTATGAAAAAGCCTTTAACCTTCTAAGGCAGAATGGTCTGCTGCTGAATCATTCATATTATCAAAGCAATTTAGCTTTAGCATAGTGCTAGCACAGACCCATGGGTCTGTTGAAAGACAGCACATTTGAAAACATTTTCTTAAAGATGAGTACTGAAAACTGGTGATATTTTAGAAATGTTAGGAGTGTGATATGGCTTTATACAGCTAGACAGCAATATATATCACCAGTAAAAACAGAAAGCATTGATAGTGCTGGAAACAATGGCCCCACACCTGTATATATACATCATCTATTTGATTAAACGGTCGAAATAGACACTTTTTTGCTTCAGCCTTAGAAGGGATTAGGAGTTAACAAGAAGTTTAAATATAAAGTTTGCAACTTGTAGTAATGCAAATAACAGGCAGAGATGGCATCAACAGATATTCAGATCGGGACTGATGGCCAAAAGACTCATTCAGGACATCCCTAAATATACATACTGTTCCAAATGGTCAGCCAAATGTTTCTGTCCACAGTGCACAAGTGGCTATAAGACAAGCTGTAATCGTGACATGCTAGGTTCCATGCTAAAATGTGAGCTCTGACACACAAATGGGAGAGACAGGGACAGAGTAAGGAGGGGACAGAAAAAGAGAGAGAAAGAGGTGCAGAGTCCTCTGAGGGGCATGGGGAAGGCTACCTTGTTCCACCAGGCCGGCGGTAGTGCCGGCTGCAGCTGCAGCAGCTGCCGCGGCTGCTGAGACTGTGGCCGGTGCTGTGGTCTGCCGGCCCACTACCAGAAACGCGCACACACACCCAGAACAAACATACGCCGCAGAGAGAGAGAGAAAAAGAGAGAGAGAGGGAGGGAGGGAGAGAGAGAGAGAGAGAGAGAGAGGGAGTGCGGTATAGAGAGAGAGAGAGAGAGAGACGGAGAGAGAGAGAGAGAGAGAGAGAGAGAGAGAGAGAGAGAGAGAGAGAGAGAAGGGAGAAAGCAAGAGGCAGGGAGGGAGGAGAGAAGATGAGTCTGTTAGCATGTAGAAGGTTAACCCCTTGAACCCTCGGCTATTAATCTTCAGACCTTATTTTTATTCAGCAGCTTCTATAAATCATTCAGTCACTATTCTGTAAGGTATTTAAATATCAGAGTAAGGAACTGAACAGTGAGTCAATATACGGACCCTTAGAGTTTAAGGGGTTAAACTGGATAAGATGCTGCCGTCTGCAATGCCCGACGATTTGAGTGCACCGCTCCTAGAAGAGAGTGTGTGCGTGGTGCTTAGTGACATTAGTTCCTGTCATCCCTATCACAGTGATACAAAAAAATGGCTAATTTTCTCATCATGTTTTTGCTATCAGCATCAGACACATGGCTACAGCATACTAGACCCACTTCCTTCTCTAACAATATATAAATGGTGCCGCCCTAAACGTGGGCTGGAATTTCAGGACTTACTATCCCCGTATGAAATATGTTTAACTAAAGTTGTGACTGCAATAGGCTGAACTGAAGAGAAGCGCTGAATTCAGGATTGAGTGTGTGTGTGTGTGTGTGTGTTTCTGTGTGTGTGTGTGTGTGTGTGTGAGTGACGCTCGGACACTCCTCCACCTCCGCTCCTGCTGACTCACCCCGCAGGATGAGGTAATTACAGTAATGAGAGCACAGAAAGGGAGGGATGAGGAGATAGGGATGGAGAGAACTAAGAGTGGCAGGACGAGAGTCGATGAAGAGCTGAGAGAGAGAAAGTGGGAGAGAGAAAGACAGAGATTCAGGCATGCAGAGTCAAAGAGGGACAAAAATAGAAAGAGAAAAGAAGAAAAAAGGAAGAGAAGGAGAGGTAAAGGGAGAAGAAGAGATAGGAAGAGTGAGAGTGGGAGAGAAAGAGAGAAGAGGGTGAGAGAAAGAGGGAGTATGAAAGGGTGAGAAGAAGGGAAAGAAGAGAGATAGAAAGGGGAGGGAGACAGAATGAGGCAAATGAGACAGAAGAAGTGGAGAGACAGAGGGAGAAGGTGTGTAAATGAGACAGAGAAAGAAGAAGGAGAGAAAGAAATTCAGGGACAGCGACAATGAGTGTGAGAAGGACACTAAGAAAGACTGAGTGAGGAAGAGAGAGCAGAGAGAGAGACAGTGAGAATGACAGTGAAAAAACAAGAGGGGGGAATGGAGAAGAATGGAAGAAAGAGTGAAAGAGATAGAGAGAGAAAAGAGAAAGACAGAGAAGAGAAAAAGGAAACAGAGAGAAAAGGAAAAGGTGGGATAGACAGAAAGAAGGAGAAAGAAAACAGGGTAGGAGAAAGAAAGAAAAAGGAAAAGTGAGAGAGGTGAGTGAGTAAGGGAAAGAGAGGGGGAAGAAAAGAAAAAGTGAGAGAGAGAGGGAGAAAGCGAAACAGAGATAGGCAGAGAGAGAGGAAGGGAAAAGGTGGAAGGTGGATAGAGAGAGGGAAAAAAGAAGGAGAGAGGAAGATAGGGAGAGAGAAAGAAGAGGATAAAGAGGGAAGGGATAGAAAAAGAAAATAAGAGAGGAAGGAAAGAGTGTTAAAAAAGGAGAGAGAGAGAGAGAGAGAGAGAGAAAGAGAGAGAGAGAGCCGAGTTCATGTAAAGCTTCCTAGAACAGGCGCACTGTCTCTGCCGCCCACCGACCTGCTGTTAAGACTGTGAGTGTGTGAAAGTGTGAGATGTGAGTGTATGGCGGGAGTGTGTGAAGGAGCAGATGCTTCATTAGAGCAGACAGAAATCACGTTATAATAAATGCCAGTAAACCGCGCACATTCTGCCACAGAGGCATACACCCAAAGACGACTGCTTTCCCAGACGCGGCGTCTGAGCTTACTGAACTTCCTGGACGGACACATACGCGGACACATACGCAAACACACACACACACACACACACACACACACACACACACACACTGGGCCTCCCTCTGCAATGTTCATCCAAATCTAGAGTAGCAGTCTGTCACTCTCGCTGAGCTATGTCCTCAATCTCAATTCTCTAATGGCACCTACTGCTAAGAAAAAGCATTTTTATGAGTGTGACGCACGCTTTGCTTCTACACTACTGTGCAAAAGTCTTGAGCCACTTGAGAAAATGATGCTGAAAGCTATTTATCTGAGCAGTAAAACTGGCAGTGCACTGCGAACGATGAAAGCATGTCCTAAGTATACTCAAAAAGAACTCAGTGTGCGTCTATCTGACACTCGGCACCACCACAGGCCTGCTTCACAGGCACCCATGTGACATGTGAACAAAATGCCACTGTGAACAGGACCCCTGACAGTCAGGAGGAGGTCTCGCAACAAACAACGTGATGAACAAGACCTATCAAAGTCACGGGGTGGTCTCAAAACAAACAACGCTGTGATAAGGACCAATCTCAGATAGGGAGATCTCAGAACAAGCAGCATAGTGATCAGGACCAATGGCACGAGGAAGGTGCCACAACAAACGATGCAGTGATTAGGATGAAATGCAGTCAGAGGGGGGCCAAAAAAACAACACCGTGAGTAGGGCTAAGTGCAGTCAGGTGGTCCCAAAACAAATGACACAGTGGTTAGTTGTGGGGAGGTCTTAGAACAGTAAGGGAAAGGACTCAGAATGAACAATGTAGTGATTAGGACCAATACAGTCAGGAGGAGGTCTCAGAACAAGCAAAGCAGTCATTATGACCAATCACAGTCAGGGGGAGGTCTCACAACAAACAATGCAGTCATTATGACCAATCGTAGTCAGGGGGAGGTCTCGGAACAAATTAGGTGGTGATTAGGACCAATCAGAATTAGGGGAGATCTCACAACAATTAGGACCAATCACAATCAGGGGGAAGTCTCACAACGAATTACAGAGTGATTAGGACAACTAGAAGTCAAGGGGGAGGTCGTAAAACAAAAGCCAATCACAGCTAGAGGGAGGTCTCAGAGCAGTCAGCGCAGGTCTCAGAACAAATGATGCAGTGATTAGGCAGTATTGAATTTGTAGTTACAATAGTTCAGCTGATCAATACTTTATTATGTTAAATGAGGTGTACAGCTGATGGAATTGAATAACTCCATGCAGTCGCTAAAGCTGGAACAAAGAGAAGAGGAACCAAACCTGTGTTCTTCCAACCAGCTCAGCAAATATCAACTTAAACAAGAAATTCTAGTTAATTTCTAATGCATTCATGATTAACTATATTTATCCTTCTTAAGTTTTACAGTGCATTTGCAAGAAGAAAAACACACCTTTTACTGAAATAGTTTTCAACAACATTGAAAAAGACTTTTGCACAGTGGTGTTTATTGGGACAAAAGAAATAACGGTTGTCAATAGTACCAGTAATCCTGAGAGGGGAGCTCTTGACTTCTTCTCTTGGATTTAGGCAGTTTTGCCATAGAAAAGCACAAACAAAACACTCCTGGTTGAGGCTTACAGGCTGCAGGGTTGGTGTTTACTTACCAGAGAAGTTCCGAGACACTAGCATGGTGGTGAGAATGGCACCCTAAGGACAAATAGGTCATAGAACAATGGGTTACAGACATATGCTGGCGGAAGCTCTGAAGAAACTGGCATTTAAACAATATGCAGATAAATTTTGCATTACATGCACGTTTTGTACTATGTATGTCAAGTCAATCCACAGAGAATGGTGGGAAGACAGCAGCTGACACTGCGCTTCTCTTTAAGTAACATATAAGAGGAAAATTTCTTATGCAAAAAGATAAACTTGTACAGTGTAAATTGTGTGATTCCAAGTAAGGGCAGCAAGGATTATATGTTAAATCACAAATAAAACACATTTAATAACATATAAATGCCTAAATTATTAAATGATCAGGTCGCTCATATGCAAGCTGCATGCAATAAACAAATGTTAACCCATCAGTCTTTTGCTTTTATTCCTAACAACACAAAAACGTTACTATTCAAATTTTTGAACAGCATTTGAAAATACAAATACTTGAATAGCAAAAAAATGTTATTAGAAAGATAAAAATAATAGATTCTTAGATGCATCGCCTAGTAGGGATATGCGCAAATAGTCCTTGGATAACTGCTTGAGGTGCTGGTATTCCAGAACTGAATTCACTGTTCGGGCATTAATTTCATTTTATCAGGGAATCACATAGCTTTATCACTAACTAGGCTAGCTGATATTAGTTTGACCCAGAAACAGTGAAAATATACTCCTCTGACGCCACTATGATACATCGTCCACGTGTAAGAAGACAATGAGTCTTTATCAGTATCCTGCATTTTACCAGTTAGCTCTGTTAACTCTTTGGCTCGTCAGAAGAGGCAACCTCCAAAACAAAAATCTACTGATTTCTCCTCCTGTTTTTTGAAAATAAAAGAGATTTTTTTGGCAAATGCTGACACCTAAAAAGGTGATTACTGGAACTGAATTTGTATATTGCCTCTGTCTTTCTTCTACTGTAAAATCAACTCATGCTCATTCAGATACATTATAAAATAGGATACTTTGGCACAGCCTGTCTTAGATGAGGTGTCATAGAAAACTATGCAGGGTTTCACTAATGCAAGCATGTATGTTGTCAAATTGGGCATAATCTTCATGTATATTAAATAAAAGGTCAAAACCACAGTAAACATTCGTGTGTAGCCTTCAGACTTAACAAACATGCAGAGTGTAGGCTACATACAAATTCACTTAAGATGACGCTAATGAAAAACATGGGACAGATCATAATGTAGGCTATAGAGAAATAGAAATAAAGACGCACTGAAATTGTTTCATGATTGCATACATCTGAATTGAAATCATTAGGTCCTTAGAGATTCCCACCCCTAATCCCTATTAAATCCAATCCCTATTATCTGTTTCAGTAGAGACTCTCAGACCTTCAGTTTCCTCCTCGCGTTGAACTTCTTCAGGCACTCTACTGTCTCTTGTCTGTGCATCATGGAGGCCACAGTGGAGCGTTGCTGTGAGACAGAAAGACAGAATTAGAAACATACCAGCTACAAGTTGTGTTAATGTTATGTAAGAACATTGTAATGCTATGTTATAGTTTGCCAAATTTCCGTAATGTTATACACTACACATGTTGCCCATACTGATATATAAATTGGACAGTTATATTTCTGGCTCTGTATTGAATTGATTACTAACCTATAACTATGTTAAAGTGTATATCAGCTTTCATTTGGAGGTATTTATATCAGCAGCCAAAGATCCATACAAGAATCACAGCTCCCCATTAAAGCAGATGATAATTAGCAGCTAGGCTCTTTCTTTGCCAGCTGTGTGCCAATGCATCATTAGCACAGCACAAGAAAAATAACAAAGGGGCTGAAGTGGATTTTAGACGAGGCATATGATCCGATTAACATTGAGACCAAAGAACGTCAATACAGCAATCAAGAGACAGAACAAATGTGTCAAAATGAAGGGTTTGATACATTTCTAAAAACTGATCTCTGCAATAGCAAAAAACCTGAGCTGACATAAGAGGGCCATTGTCAACAGAATACATTCAGACAAAAATGAATAAAAAACAAATTTCCACAGCTGTGTACTACAAATTCTTTATTGTATCATGGCTATGGACAAAAGGTTTAACACTCTCCCCAAAAAGCCTTTCAATTTCTAAAAGAGTGCCGCAGAAATCATAGAAATTTGAGCTTTTGAGGCACTTTCAACTGAACACCTTCTTTAGACATTCAATAGGCCTTCAGTAACACTCTCTACTGGGGCTGAAACAATTATTTGACATTATTAATACTGTCAACACTGAAAAATAATAAGTATTAATGCTGCCGATTTCCTTTACATTTTCCAAGTGACATCCCGCATAGAATAAGTTAATGACTTAACCTGAAAAGGGCAGCAGTTCACTTGTAAGACACACAGGTATCAACTATGGCTAAAAGTTCAAAAGAGATGTAAAGTCAGGGAACATGCAGTGGCCACAAACAACACATTCAACCATAAAAAAAAACAAGCTGGCGTTGATTCTGAAACAGCAGAAGAGTGAGGAAATAGATAAAGCTGAAGTTAGCTTCTTACAGGTTTCAGAACGTGACTGCTGCTGGTGAACAGGAAGCCAACTCTGAATTACTCCCTGAGGACACGCAGTTCACACTGCCATGTCAGAATGACCTCACAAACATCACTAAAGCTCATCATGTTACATTACTAATGTTAGTTACTGGAATATTCTAAGCTGTATCAGTTTATGTTAGTTAGAAGTATTTAACAGGCCTCTTAAAAAAACAAAAACACTTCTGATCGTTGAATATTAAATAAAAACAGGGGTGCATCTATAAATATATTGGTATCGGTATCAACCCGATAGTGTGCTTATTTACTCATTCTTGACCTCATGAAATGCACCGATACAACCATCCAAAACCACCTGGTACCCTGTGATGCAAGCCTGGTGTACACTGCCATGCTAATGGACAAATGACTCAAGCCGGCAGCGAAAAAGGTTTTGCACAGAGAGGCGTTGCTGATGCTATGACACTCAGACAAAAGGCCCCTCATCACTTTAAATGTTAACTGAAACTGCCACCAAACATATACTGTGTAATTTTAGCCTGTTTTAAACACACACAAACAACCACATCCCCAATATGAGTGGAGATGTGTAGGCTAGCAAAATGGAGGTGAAAAAAAAGTCAACGTTTATGGTACTAAAGTCCATATATACTGATTTACTGAAATGAAGTGTGAGTACACAAAGAAAACATTTTTTACACTATCAGAACACACATGTAGGTTCACTGGCCATCACCACCAGAAACGAATTTGTTAAGTTTCTCTAAAATGCACTTTTACATCAAACCACTCTGAATGACTTTGTTTGCAACTAAATTATTAAATTAGGTAGAATTTTTTCCCCTTTAAGATGAAGGTAAAGCATATTGGACAGAGCTTCACCGTAACAGAGAGACAGACTCCAAACATACTACTAAAGCTATGGAGTGTCTAAGGGGAAAAAGTCAAATCATCCTTTTCTGTGCTGACATGAACACCATATTTTTTTAAATACAGTCTTCTAAATTTAACACATTAAATATTTTCTACTGTGGTCTATTTACCACATGCATAATTAGATTGACTATGAGAAGCTGTAGCTTTGAAAACACAGTAGCCTACTCTGCAAAAGTCAGAGAGCTCCCATAATTTCATTTGCAGTCAAAATGGTCATTATCTATAAGGTATTCATTTTTCAGTGTCAGAAAAAAGATAAAAAAATATTTAACAAAAAATGATTGTTTCAGTATCTACTGTGTCTACCCCTGTGTCTTACAGCTTCCATTCTTTTCAGGAAAAACCTGAAGGATCTGCCTCCAAAGTTCAGTTGTAGAAGTTGGTTGTATTTTCTGCTTCTGAATTACAAATACAGACGCAACAGTCCACAAAACATTACTTCACATCTCGAGTATCCAGTTTTGGTGGTTTAGTGCCAATTTTCTCCAGTGTCTCAAAGATGAAGGCTTTAAGTACTATTTATCTGATGGTGACAGTCTTGGTCTCTACTAGGTATTGGACACTTGGTAAGAGTCTCATTTTCCCTATATCAGTTTTGGAAACTCCTGTTTTTTCCCCCTTATTTTCCATTGATTTTCTCACCCTACATGCAAAATACCTCCTGAAAAATTAATAGTAGTTAAAGGCAGTTTGACTGGAAATAAAAAAAAAAAACAAAGGGTGGTCTCTTTTGCACAGTGCTGTAATTCACACAGAAAAAACACAGATTTTCTGTATGGTAATATCAATAGCCTTGATTTTAAAGTGTTAAAGACCCTTACACTTTTCTGATTATGTTACCCATGTATGTGCTGAGTGAAAAGGTATGTAAATATGCTGTATGGATGAAGGTGGGACAACTTACACAGACCCACGGGTGTTTAAGTGCTTCCTGTGCAGTGATCCTTTTGGCTGGGTTGATGGTGAGCATCTGGTTAATGAGGTTCTTGGCTTCAGGGGTGACTGTGTCCCACTCTGGAGAAGGAAACTGCAAAACAGCAGGCACACATGCAAAAAACTGTGAAAAACATATATATGTATAAATATACATATTTATTACATCAAGAGTAAATGCAAGCTGAAGAACTATCAGGAAATGTATAGCCCTTACGTCATAGGCTCCAGCTTTGATCTGCTGGTAAAGTTTGTGCTGGTCCTCATCCCAGAAAGGAGGGTAGCCCACCAGCAAAATGTAGAGTATGACCCCTGCACAGACATTTTAAACCAGGGAATCTTAAGAAATAATGGAATTCTAAGACATAAAAAGGGGGGCCACCTAACAAGCAGTTCACAGTCAACTCCCAACTGTGGTGAAGACCAATAATTTGAAAAATCAATCAAGCATAGACATTCTAAAGATGTAAAGGTTATATGGTCACTGTGAGACAGATTACATACTGTCAAAGATACAAAAATATCTTAGGTAAACAATTCATGAATCACCCTGAAAAAGAAAAAATCTGGAAAGGTTTTTAGGGGAAGGAAAAAATGAATCAAAATGGCACAACTTGAGGAAAAGTAGCGCAGTAGGAGTGTAACAATCCATTAACAATCTATTATTCAATACAATACAGTGGGGTCTTAATTCGAAACAATTTCCTGTACAGCAGAAATCAGGGGTGCCTGAAAATGTGATTTGTGCTAATGCTTCCATTATTAGTTTATTAGAGCTGTAACCACAAAACATTATAGTAGCCCCAAGCTACTACATCCTAGCCACAAGCTATCATGATGCAATATCATATGCTGCATTGCAGTTCAATAAAATACCACATACTAACCTATAACGTATTGTAACAGCCCTACTATGAAGGTCTGTGTCACGGTTGGCTCCTCCCAGTCCTGTCCATGTGCTCTTGTTTTGGTTTTGTAACTCCACCCCTGATTGTTTTCACCTGTCCCTCATTGTTACGTGTATTTAAGCCCTGTGCTTGCCCCTTGTGTTTGCCAGTCTTTGTATCTTTGTATCGTTGTTTCATTGTACCTGGTCTTTGGTTGTGTTGATTCTAGTCTTTGTTATGTCCTACCCTAACTCTGTACGTGTCGGCTCATTGACCCTGGACTGTTCTGACCACGACCCTGGATTTGCCCGTAATAAATCTCGCTTATCTCAGCGTGTGCGTCCGCCTCCTCGCTCCCCCTTACAGAAAGACTGGCCTACACAGGACGCAGCAGGTAAGCGAGACTCCGGCATGTGGTTGTTCCGCTGGGACGAAACTCCGGCTGTTTCTAAGCAGCCCGGGTTCGCCGTGTCCCAACGCCACCAAGCCGGAGACAGCAAATCCCCTGGCGCTGAGGGAACACGAGCGTCTCGTCGGTCCCGCAAGAAAGCGGAGGACCTTCCCGCCTTGTGTCCGGGAGGCGAGAGCTCAGGTAAGCGCCTTGGGTCTGCCCGTCTTGAGCGCCACTGCAGGGAGGAGCGACCTGCAGTGCAAGACGGGGTCAGACAGAAGGAGCATTCAGATGACCCGTTTTTTGGTACTCGGCTCGTTCGCAAGCGTCACTGCGAGCTGCCAATCGCTCGAGTGAGCTTTGGGAACGGCCGAGTGGGTCCAGTATCTGTGTGTTCCTCCAGGTTGGAGCAGAGGTCCCCAGCCCGAAAGCCCGATCCCGTGGCCGCACCCCGCGGCACTCCTGATCCCGTGGCCGCACCCCGCGGCACTCCTGATCCCGTGGCCGCACCCCGCGGCACTCCTGATCCCGTGGCCGCACCCCGCGGCACTCCTGATCCCGTGGCCGCACCCCGCGGCACTCCTGATCCCGTGGCCGCACCCCGCGGCACTCCTGATCCCGTGGCCGCACCCCGCGGCACTCCTGATCCCGTGGCCGCACCCCGCGGCACTCCTGATCCCGTGGCCGCACCCCGCGGCACTCCTGATCCCCCGGACCCGCCGCCTGCCTCCGCGGACGTCGTAGCAGGCCCGCCTGCCTCCGCGGACATTACATCCCCTTTGTTCCCACCCATCCCGCCCTCGTCTGTGTCTGTTCCCCCTGGGAATCCCGTTTCTGTCCCTGTTCCCCGTGGTCCTTCTGTGTCTGTTTCCGTTCCTTTGTTTCTGCCCTGTTCAGTCCCTGGTTTTGTCCTGTTCCCTACTGTTGTGTCTGTCTCGGTTCCCGTTCCTGTTGTGGTTCCCGTTCCTGTGTCTCCTTTTGTTTCTGTTCCTGTTTCTGTTTCCGTGCCCGTTCCTGTGTCTGTCCTGGTGCCTGTTCCCCTGTCTTTTGCGTGGTCTGTTGTTCGTTCTTGTTTTCCTCGTCCTGTGTCTCCGGTCGTCTCTCGTTCGGCGTCGTTTTGTGTTGTGCCTCCTCGTCCTCCCTCCGTTTTTTTGTCCTCGTTCTGTTTCGTCTGTTCCTGTGTCTGGTGTGTCTCCGTCTGTGTCTGTTCCTGTTTCTTGTAGTTCTTCCTCTGTGCCTGTTTCTGCCTCTTGTGGTTCTGTGTCGGTTTCTTGTTCTGCCTCTGTGCCCGTTTCTGGTTCTGCTCTGGCTTCGGTGTTGGTGCCTGTTGTCTAGTTTGGTTTTGTCTTTTTTCTGGGTTTCACTTTCTTGTTGGATTGGTTTGTTTTGTTCTGTGTGGCACGCCCGGTGTGCGTGCCTTTGGGGGGGGGGGGGGTACTGTCACGGTTGGCTCCTCCCAGTCCTGTCCATGTGCTCTTGTTTTGGTTTTGTAACTCCACCCCTGATTGTTTTCACCTGTCCCTCATTGTTACGTGTATTTAAGCCCAACACTAAATCTTAAGATCATTACAAAATAACGACTACCTTAAGACTGATTGATGCGTGATGGGTTATCAGATCTGAAAGGTTCCACAACACTGGAACTTAAAATGGCCATGGCGATAAATAAAGATACAGCTTTAGTAAAATAAAGTTTTAAATTTGAATTCATAACAAAAATAATGACTGCCACAAAAAAGGGAATCGCCTTGAGGAAAAATGGGGCAAATTTGTGCTTAAGGAAGTACATGCTGTAGTCACTGTTAAGAGGAGCAAAAGCTGCACACCAAGAAAGCCTCTCCGGAGAGCCTGAAACAGAACAGCTCTCTAGACTCCCTTGGTTTGATGCATCTATGCTGCAGTGATATGTGGGAGAGGGAGCAAGAGAGCCAAACAGAGAGCAGGAGAGAGAGGTAACAAAACCAAAGGGAACGCCTGACTCACCACAAGCCCAAATGTCCACGGGTTTCCCATAAGCCTCTTTCCTCAGCACCTCAGGAGACAGGTACCCTGGTGTTCCAGCAAATCCTGAACATCGAGATATGAAAAGAACTTTTAAGCGTGATTCAACATGTGCAATACCGTTCAACAGTCTGAAATCACTCCTTATATTAAATTTGTTTTTGAATACTTTTCACACTTTTATGTTAATGTGGCATAAATACTCTGATACATCAGCATCAAACTATGGACTATCTTCGGACTTTCGAACATGCTGTATAAAAATGTATGACTAAAAACAATTTGGAGCACAATTCAATTTAGTTTTTGCTTAACTTTCTTCATGGAAATCTCTGAGATGACCTGCCAGGCGCACAATGACAGATGTAAACACCACCAGGTATTTTTTACATGTTTTATGTAATACTTTAGGCATTTTAAGCACAACAAGAAGTTGTGATAAACAACACATCACAAGATTGTCATAATAATCTTATGTGCGTAAAGATTTAATCACCACTTTTAAAATATAAGGCATTTTCATTTTATTATAACTTCATTTGTGATAGTAAACAGCTTTCTGTCAATTTTTAATCATCTGTAGCTCTCATTCATCACTCTGCACACACATCTAAAATTTCTTTCTTTTCTTAACAGATTTTAAGCCTCCTACTAATAATGGAATGTATGCAATTTATTATATATTATATATTCAAGAGTTATCACTATACTACTGAAAAAATGGTATTGTGAACTTGTGGTGTTTCCAGTCTTTTGAGTGACAATGTATTCGGTCACTCTAGACTGGCTAAACCTTCTAAAATGGCTACATACCAAACCAGGCCTGCTGATCCCCTTGCACTTCAATGGCCAGACCAAAATCGGCCAATTTCACTGCTGCATTCTTGCATTTGCTGGCAAGGAGCAGGTTCTCAGGCTGGGGGGGGACATCAAAGGTGCACTCAGATTACCACTGCAACAACGGAAATTAATACACTTTGCCTAGACACAAATCACAAACACACAAAGACACTCAAGGTACACAGAGGAGGCCAGCTCAACAGACACAATGTTCATCACTTTAAAGCTGAAATGTGTTCCAGTACAATATCACGCTACATTTTTTACCTGTGTGATACAGATAAAAATCAAACCTCAACCACTAACTGAGGCAGTGAAGGTCTGTGTGGTCAGCTTGGGTCAGACGGTCTTGTAGAGGTTAGAGATGCAGTGCGCCGGACATTAAGTCAGTTCATTAGTTTACACTTCACCTCCCTGCTGAGTTTAAATGCTGCCTGTGGCTCTGTGTGACCTCTGTCACACTCCCACTCATCCAGATGAACACGGAAAGACTCGCACAATCACGCACACACAGCAGACACGACTTATTCGATATTATTCAAAGCTCACTGACTGTGTCCCAAAAAAGCCTTTTCAGAATCCTTTTGGAACTTTTGTATCCTTTTGAACGCTGATCTCCATCTGTGTGTAATTTTTGTCAGTGACATGCCCAAATAAAGATGTCATGTCTAATGGTGTTTTAGAAAAGGTTCCACAGACTTACAAGGTCACTGATAAGTTGAATCACAAAAATTGCTAAGTACAGTGCTCCAAAGCAGTCTTGGGACACCTACATCATCAAGAATTTATTTTAGAATTATTTAATTTAATCATTTTCGATGCAAATTGTGCTTTATCATATTAAAAAGTATATTATTTCTATATTATAATTATATTATTTTAAGATATTATATATATATATATATATATATATATATATATATATAAAACCATAATATCACATTACATGCACTCAATAATCCAGTCATAATCGGATTTCTGTGGTTATCAGATTATTCAAATGGTCATGTAAACACCATACTCCGATCTAGAAACTCAATTAAGAAATCTAATTTAGAGAGCTGGATCTCAGCTCAGTAATCAGATTGCTCAGTGCACGTAAACTCTTACTCTGATTTATTTCGGATTTCTCAGTCTGCTCGTGTGCAGAACAGACTGCTGTGCCGGAAAATAAGCAAGCGGCGTTGTAGCGAGATGCAGCAAAACACTTTTAGTGTGACTCTAAAACCAACTACATTCTCAATGAAATGAAGAATTAAAATAGTCTTCATCTTCTAGATGATGTATATCCATATAAAAGTGGTGTCATGTTTTTTTAACAAAAGCTGCTGCATGAAGTTTGAGTTTTACATTACGTTTACATCATGTCTTCTTCTGTGAGTTTATTGGCTGGTTGAAGAGCAGAAATCTGATTACTGCCTGACTCATGTAGACCTGGTGTTTTCACATTATCTAATTACTCAAGTGCATGTAAACACATCGATCAGATTACTGACAAAATCAGATTTTCTGCAGTTATCGTATTATTAAGTGCGGGTAAACGCACTCAATCTTGAGGCCCACTGAACAATAGCCACCACTTTCACCTAACGCCATATAAAAAAATGTTCATCCAAATGCAGACACGCCATGTTTAAATCTGAGAACTCCACGTCCACTCCTGGAAAGCCACCATCTAAAACACCTGACCTAATTTCATTAATATTCTGAAAGACATTGCTTTAGAAACCTTGAATAATAAGTTAAATTAATCAAAAATGTTAATACAGTACTGTAAAAAACATTTGAGGAAGATTGCCAATACCCTGAAAATTTCAGAACCAAATGTGAAAAATGTACTAAAATCATGGAAAAAGACGAAAACATCTGCCACACTGAGGCCATCCTACAGTCAAACTCCAATAAATCTGGATGAGCATCAGTGGTGCACTTCATCATGCCTCGAAGGCATGATGGAGTGCAAAAGAATCCAAATCCAAAAGAAGGGATATGCAACAAAATACTAACCTAAATGACCTACTAAATAGTAACCTACAGTACATGAAGCAAAGAGACACTAACATTTGTCGCTAATGTTTCATTACTTTTACTTCCCTTTTTTACGTTTTCAGTTAATTACCAGGTCATTTTGGGTTTCAGTTAATAAACCTTGTCATTCTTGTAGGTTGCTATCATTTTTATGATGAATATGAATGAATAAACTATAACTGCAGCTTGGAAAGTGAGGAATAAATCAGACATACACTGACAGACCACTTCATTCTGTAGACCTCCTTGTTTCTACACTCACTGTCCATTTCATCAGCTCCACTTATCATATAGGAGCACTTTGTAGTTCTACAATTACAGACTGTAGTCCATCTGTTTCTTTGCACTATTTTTTAGCCCCTTCACCCTGCTGTCCAATAATCAGGACCACCACAGGTCCACCACAGAACAGGTATTATTTGGGTGGTGGATCATTCTCAGCACTGCAGTAACACTGATGTAGTGGTGGTTGGTGTGTTCGTGTGTGCTCGTATGTGAAAATCAGAGATTTTCTGGCTAAAGCAGACCTGGAGAAACTCATCCACGCCTTTGTTTCTAGTAGGATTGATTACTGTAATGGGCTCCTAACTGGACTCCCAAAAAAGACAATCAAACAGCTTCAGCTGATTCAAAACGCAGCTGCCAGAGTTCTCACTAGGAGTAAAAGAAGGGAGCACATCACTCCTATCCTTAAATCCCTACACTGGATACCAGTATGTTACAGGATAGACTTTAAGGTACTATTACTGGTCTATAAATGTCTTAATGGTGCAGGACCAGTATATTTATTAGATGTGCTCCAGCAATATGAGCCGGGCAGAACTCTCAGATCATCAGGAACTGGTCAGTTAGTGCAGCCTAAGGTAAAAACTAAACACGGAGAGGCGGCATTTAGCTACTACGCTGCTCTGAAATGGAACCAGTTGACAGAGAGCATTAGAAGAGCCCCAACACTCGACACTTTTAAATCCAGAATGAAAACCTTCATGTTTGAGCAGGCCTTTAGCTCAGTTTAATCCACTTTTATCCTGTAACGGCACTCTTATCCTCATTCATTTAACTTCTTTTATATCTATTGTTTTAATCATGCTTATTTTTATTCTAATTTTTTATCTCCTTCTTTTAAATTTGATTAACTTCTTTTAAATCTATTGTTTTAATTATGTTTTTTAAATGTTTTTAATTTACATAAATTTTATTTTATTTACATTAATTAAATTTTTCTGTATTTTTTCATTTGTAAAGCACTTTGAATGACCGTTGTGTATGAAAGGTGCTATATAAATAAACTTGCCTTGCCTTGCCTTGCCTTGCTGTGCACAGCAGTACTGCTAGAGCTTTTAAACACCTCAGTGTCGCTGTTGGATTGAGAATAGTCCACCAACCAAAAATATCCAGACAACAGCATCCTGTGACCACTGATGAAGGACTAGCGGATGACCAACACAAAATGTGCAACAACAGATTAGCTACTGTCTCTGACTTTACATCTACAAGGTGTCCCATCAAGGTCAGAGTATCCAACAGAGTGGACAGTCATATCTCTCCATAGCTTAGACCTACAGGTCAACTGGAATGAACCAAAAACTATTAATCACAATTTTTTTACTAGAAAACATTGTGTTAAGTATTTTTAGATATTGCCCAGTCCTATTACTACTTTTTGGCATGTTGCTGAGGCACCCTGCCTCACCAACATAGTGAGGCACCACTTCATGGGTCATGAGATTTGTTAATTCAAATGTCAAGCATAACCTAGTATATTAGTACTTAGTTCTAAACATCTACCTTGCAGCTTCACCTTGCTGATGTACAGTTTGTAACTGGCCTCAGTCTGTAACTGTATAGCAGAACTACAAGGAAGATCAACTTCATCCACTGGCCAGTGAGTGGGAGCATAAAGTAGGTGCTTCTTTTAAAGTGGACTGTGAGCGTATCAAGGTATATAAATCACTTTTACTGCAATCAGGAAGTGGCTTTTATGGACAGCACAATGAGTTTTGCCAAGCAGTTTGCTGGAATATGACCTGTCAGGACTTTGTGCATGAGTGGACTGCATGACAGCAGCAACAGAGAAGTTTAAAAATGCCTTGGCTTGAAACAAGAGATGACAGCGCCTCCCTGCTCGAGGTTTTCGTTATGATTCACAGTGATATCTCTTGAGATCATTTTAAATGGACACTTCAAAGTTCCTTATAAAAAACATGAACATTCACACTAAACTAATCAGTTTAGTCAAATCAACTTTCATTCGTCAACTATACGTAGCCTCGCCAGAGATGGTACAACACCACTTTTCCTTTTTTGAAATACGGATAAAGACATTTCAACATTCTGTTCTATACGCACAGTGGGCCAGGAAAGTATTTGGATACTTTTTATATATATATATATATATATATATATATATATATATAAACTGCTGGTAAAAAAAAATCTACCAGAGTATTACAGTGGAAACGTAAAAATAGGCTGTTTTTCTTGCAGTGATGTTGGTGGGCTTGTGTCCATTGATACAATCAAGTACTCAGAAATGTAAAAAATAATTTCTGGATGCAAACCTACAGACGGAAAATGCGAAGAAAGTGATCAAACTATAAAGATCTGAAACATGCCTGCTGCATTTTGCCATAAAGAAAATTACAGTCTTGGAATGATCTGCATAAAATAAATAATTCCACTTGGTTTGATATTAAGTCTCCAGCACAGTGAACTTAACAAGGATGCACTGTTACCAGTTTTACCTTAGAGTTCCGATACCTGATCCTTACTGTACCTAACCTGACACAGGTACATAGGTGCCTATTAATCCACATCATTCAGTACCATTAAAAATCTATCTAAAATATTTTACTTTGGTAAAACCAGTTCTGTCTGACAAATAAATCAGCTTTTTCAATCATTCGTTACCAGCACAGCATGCTCCCATTTCCCCTTCAAGGAGTGAAGGGAAACGCATCTTCACATTTGAATAGCGCTACGAAAAGTCGCCATGTTCTTTGGCACGGTTTATCCTTAGATGCTTTATTAAACATAGTGTACTGCTGGTTGTGTCTTCTCTCGAAATACTGGTGTTATAGATTTCCCAACAAGCATCTGTACTACTGCTATGGTCTGTCTACTGACATCAATCAGTAACGTGTGTGCAGGTCAGAAATTCCTTCATAGTAGAGGTGGGCAATATGACAGTATTTTGGTTATAATGATTCATTCTGTTATCGTGATAATATGCTTTTGAGCATACTGTGGATACTGTCAGTACCTAGTATATACTATACTACATTATTTGGATTTTCTTTTCCTTGAAGTTTGTAAGGGTTTATGCATCAAAAAAGTCATTTTTACATCTCCATCTGTAGCCCCTTGAATTAAACAGGCTGTTTTTGTTTTCTCCAGTCTTGTTTTCTCCAGCTCCTTACACTAAATTCTGAAACTGTCGTTACCACTGAGCAAGCTTTTTGTTGTTTTTATTGTGGGCAATTTGGTCTGACTCTGAAGATGAGACTACACGTTTGGCGAATGGTATTCGGTTAATTTTTGCCTGATTCCAGGTTGTTTAGCTGTTCTTCTGTCACAGCTGCCGACTGAAAAGTTGCTCAGTGGTGCTGAATTTAGTGTAGTCTCATTTTCAGAGTCTGACCAAATTGGCTGTTGGACAAAATCTTAAAAGTATTAATTTTCTGTTTGTGGCAAAGTGAGAAGTAAAAATGTTCAAATGGCTTGAGTGTCACCTACAGCTGTCAAACTCGTGCCTTAGCAATGGCGTCTTCTTGGAGTGATAGTTTTTTTGAAAAACCTGTGATGTTACGGCGAAACATCAGCACGGTTACAATGCTCAACAGAGCTCACTGGATGCCTTGCATTGTCCGGGTTAACACACTCCCCATAACTTCATGGGTGGGTGGGGCTAAAGTGCTGTAGGCCGAACAGGCAAATGTATGAGATCACAAAAACAATTCAAATCAAGCTATTTTGTAGCTTAGCTTCCATGTATAGACTGAATGGACTGGGGAGCGAACAGTGTTTTGAAACAATAGCAGTATTTACATAATACATTAAACTTTTATTTAAAAAAGGGTGGAAAATTAGCTTTTCCCTAATTTGTGCCATTTGCACCACACTGAACAACTACATGTCATTACAGAGAGAGCAGAGTTAGTCCTGTTTAAATGGGTTTAGTGCACTGTACAATGTAAAACACTAAACAGAACCATATTCAGTTTTTGAGGCAAATGCACTGCGAGTGCATTATTTAAAAATATCATGATATATATTGTGTATTGTGAAAATGTATTGCAATATAATATTTTTGCCATATTGCCCACTGCTACTTCATGGTATTCTCCATTGCTGATATCAGTAATATATTTAATTTACAGCATTGGGTCCGATGTCAATACTAGGACAGCCTTAGAGCTCCACATTTTAAAATACTTTAAAATATGGGGCTCCCGAGTGGCGCAACCATCTAAGTGTTGGCCCTATCATCGGGAGATCGCGAGTTTGATCCCTGGTGATGCTACAGCCAATGCACTCTCTGGATGGGTAGGATGGCCCCCCCTTCTCCCCCCATCACTCAACGCGATACTAGTCAGTGCAGGCATCTGTTAGCTGACGCAACAGATCTGGCGGTTGGCGCTTTCCTCCGAGTGCGTTCGGCTGTCCCGTGACGTTACGTGAGCGGCAGTTCGAAAAGAAGCGGTGGTTGGTTTCACAGGTCTCAGAGGAAGCCTGTGCTAGCCTTCACACTCCTAGCGTAGGTAGTATTGTTTGGGGGAGTCCTAACTAGTGGGTGGAATTGAAAAACGACTAAATTGGGGAGAAAATCGGGTAAAAATGTAAAAATACTTTAAAATGCATTTAAATACTTTTTGGGAGCAGTGTAGCTAACATGACATGACACAATTACAGGATTGGACTGGATTAATTATTTCTTCCTCTCTGATCAGCATCTTTGGCTGATATTAGCTCAAATTCAATACCTGGTAACAGAACGGTGCCATTTCTAAGCCTAACAGCACATACACAAAAAATATTTATGACCCTGATGCATGTACGTGAGGGTGTGTTAGTGTGCGTTAGTGTATGCCATGCTCAGTGCTGCAGCTTCGCACATTGTACCCAGTACAGTATTAAGTAGGTTAGGTTGTTTCCGCTCTGGTGGAAGTTGGGCTAGGTGAGAAAGTGGGTTAGAAGGCAGAGGAGAAGAACAGCATGGGTGTCAGAAAGACATTGCAGCTCTCTCTCTCTCACACTGCACAGTTACTGCTCCCAGATAAAAGCAGAGCTGTGGACGACAGAGGTTTTCTTGCGTGAATCCGTGGCTAGTGTCACTTGCTGCTGTTATTAATGGAACTAAGACTCTGAGCCACAATGACTGCTCAATGTCAAGCTTGGGATGTACTGGGGAATCAAAATGCAGAACACAGTCTGAGAGGTTAAAAGACTTTCTGAAAGAACAAATGAAATCCGGCCCGACTCAGAACATGTAATATTGTATTACTTCTGGAAATGTCATACTGTGGTTAACATCTAAAACAAACGAACGAACAAAACGTCAAAGACCCCGTATTAACTATTACATCAGACATACCAGCATTAAAGTCTAAATCTGAAAGTCTACTCTGTCACTTCCTGCTTCACATTCACACGCCTGTACATTTGGCACAATGTATCCACGTTTTGTCCAGTTTTGTTTTTATTATTATGCACAACAAAAATATTTTAGATTTAGTTTGCACGTTAAAAATGATTCTTATTTTAAACGAAGAGACATCCTAGAATAACCTTACTTAAGCATCTAAAATGGTTTCAGTTGATGTCTGTGATGTCACCAAAAACAGTAGTAATTCTTTTCTACACAACTATTTCCCAGCCTATCTTCATCCTTTAGAATTAAACAGGCTGTTACTGTGCCTTTAAGAGTGATATATGTAAATGACTGGCTTTTCTGACTGGCTGTTCTGTATTGTAATTGTCTCAGAAAGTATTTTAGGCTGAAACACTTCTTCTAACTGTGTGAATGGGCACTGCTAAACTTGAAAATTATGGTTAGTCTGTAGTTTATACAGCCTGTAAGTTAGCCAGCATTAGTAAGTTTCAAAAGAAGGTAATGAGTAACTTACTAAAACTTTAATTAGATTAACTGACAAATTCAACTACAATTGCTAGTATGCTAGTTAGTAAGTCTGCTATGCAAATTATGCGGTAGCCAACTTTTTCAAGTTGTGTTCTCTTTCCTTTAAAGATACACTATATTTCCAAAAGTATTCAGTCACCCATTAAAATCGTTGAATTAAGGTGTTCCAATCACTTCCATGGCCACAGGTGTATAAAATCAAGCACCTAGGCATGCAGACTGCTTCTACAAACGTTTGTGAAAGAACGAGTCGTTCTCAGGAGCTCAGTGAATTCCAGCGTGGTATCATGATAGGATGCCACCTGTACAACAAGTCCAGTCGTGAAATTTCCTTGCTACTAAATATTCCACAGTCAACTGTGAGTGGTATTATAACAAAGTGGAAGTGATTGGGAACGACAGCAACTCAGCCACGAAGTGGTAGGCCACATAAAATGACAGAGTGGGGTCAGCGGATGTTGAGGCGCATAGTGCACAGAGGTCACCAACTTTCTGCAGAGTCAATCGCTACAGACTTCCAAACTTCATAGATAGATAGATTTAATTAAGCCGCCAGTAGCAGACACACAACACAGTACAGTAATAAAATTGGCCTTTAGATTAGCTCAAGAACAGGGTGTAGGGAATGGGTTTCCATGGCTGAGCAGCTGCATTCAAGCCTTACATCACCAAGTGCAATGCAAAGCATTGAATGCAGTGGTGTAAAATGCTGCCACTGGACTCTAGAGCAGTGGAGATGTGTCTCTGGGTTTGGCGGTTGCCAGGGGAACGGTACTTGTCTGACTGCATTGTGCCAAGTGTAAAGTTTGGTGGAGGGGGGGTTATGGCGTGTTTCTCAGGAGTTGGGCTCTGCCCCTTCCAGTGAAAGGAACTCTTAATGCTTCAGCAGACCAAGAGATTTTGGACAATTTCGTGTTTTTGGGATGAATTAGAGCAGAGACTATGAGGCAGGCCGTCTCGCCCAACATCAGTGTCTGACTTCACAAATGGGCTTCTGGAAGAATGGTCAAAAATTCCCATAAGCACTCTCCTAAACCTTGTGTAAAGCCTTCCCAGAAGAGTTAAAGCTGTTATAGCTGCAAAGGGTAGGCCGACATCATAAACCCTTATGGATTAAGAATGGGATGTCACTCAAGTTCATATGCGTGTGAAGGCAGATGGCCGAATACTTTTGGAAATATATCATATTATTCTCTGTGTGTGGCACTTGGTTTTGTCCTTCAGACTGAAGTTTTTTCTGTGATTAAAGGCTTGTTATCTGCAGTAATTACCAAGCATTACGGTAGCAAATCTGACACACAAAATCACACACTCAGTCGGAAACTAAAGGTTTTATACGTGTTCATATTTTTTCAGGCTAAAATTTCATAACTGGTAAGTTTCTAATCAGAGTCTAGTCACAAGTCATTTAAGGGTGCATCCTAGTGCTGTTTCATGTTTATCACATTGATCATAATCACACTTAATTATATTCTAAATATAAAAAACAAAGATCTACACAAAATGTCTTCCTGTGAAATGTAAAAATACAGTTATTGTCTACTTTATCAGAAACGTCGAAGTTGTAGTTCCAGCTTGCTGATGTACGGTTAGAGACTGCCGAATATTACAACTATGTTTCAACAGTTAGTTGAACAGTTTGTGTCAGTCATCCTCTATACTAGACCTTCATCAGTGGTCAGTTTCTGACCACAGACCCACTCCTGGTTGGATGTTTCTAGGTGGTAGGCCACTCTCAACCTAGCAGTGAAAACCCCAGCAACACTGCTGTGCCTGACACTCGTACCAACACAAAACATACCACCATGTCAGTGTTGCAGCTGTGCTGAGCGTGGTCCACCACACAGATAAAATCTGGTCAAAAACGGTCCTGTGGTCGGATATGTGCCAGTGATGAAAGAGAGTGAGGGTGGAGGACAGAAAGATCTGTAATTGTAAATACATGGGAACTGTTTCTAATAAAGTGGACAGTGAGTCTATACAGAATCTACCAGATAACTATAACAGCAAAGGAGCCAAACACAGCGTTTAAATATCAAATAACATCAGCACCGAACTACAGAGTCAACAGAGCTCTCCTAAATACATGAGGTTTTTATATTTTTTGGCTGGATGCAAACATACCCAGTCGTGCAGTCTCATGATAACAAGGCCCTCATGCCAAACGTACTCAATAACATAACGTTACACAAATATTTTAGGCTAAATGTCAGCTAGGGGTACCAAACACCTGCATTTCAAACTTATCCTTTGTCAAACTCATATGCATATGCTTCATTTTTTCAGACTCATCACCGCAGGTCCTGTGCTGAGGGACACCAATGTGTACAATCAGACATTGACAGATATACACGAGCATGCAGCCATCACAAAACGAGAGGAAAGAACAAAACCGGTCACTCACCTTGAGATCTCGGTGCACCACACCCATTTGGTGGCAGTGAAGCACCGCCTCCAGGATCTGCTGGATGCAATGACTGCATGCAAACACCAGGGGGCGCATGTTAGTCTGAGCAAGAGCTACATTCTCTCGTGCACAGGCACAGGCGGGGCGGGGGGATGAGGGGGAGCAGAATGAAAAACTACTGTACATCCACATGTTAACATCTTGACCTGTGTATCTTCCATAAATGTAAAAAAACACCTTCACGTTTTTCAAAACTTCTGCAGGTTAACGCAGAAAAAAATCATTCAGAGAGCTTTGATATGAAATGGTGCACCACAAATATCTAGCCAATATAGCCATTTTATTTTCTATCCAAAGTGACCAGTGAACTTAAATGTGTCTTCTGAGCTTTTATATGTAATGGAGATAATGGTAAAGTAATGATAAATCTTGAAAAAAAGTTTTTTGTACAAGATAGCCCTGCATGTACCTCTCTACCATGAATGACTTTTAAAACCATAAAACTATTGTGACAGAAAACTATTGAGACATCAGGTAACATATTTGTCACCATTTCAGGTAATAGCTTTCTGTGAGACAGGTATCAGAGACAAACACTTCAGATGTTTGGTTACCATTGCAAACAATTCTGAGTGCGTAAGTCTCTCAACAATAGCACATTTCACACCAACCCACTCTAAATGACTTTGTTTACATCTTAATTATTTCATTTTCTGAATTCCTCTTTAAGAATCTTGTGAACTTCTGCTGAGGACTAATAGCAATGAGAAAAAAATGATATAATATCAATGTTATTTTTTGCATTAATCAAATCGTTGACCAAGTGGGGGCTTCATTTTCTGAATGTTGGCCTTCAAAGGAAGAAACAGAGCAGGAGGAAGAGAAAGCTCACAAAGCAGATACGATAACATCAGCTTCACACTCTTAGCTGTCATTTGAGAAAATTTGTGCAGTTAAAAAAGATAAGCCTTCATTTGATGTGAACAGTCCACCATTCATTCTCTCACAAAAAGTGCAGTTCAGTAAACCAAGTGGGAATAAAGGATGGCCGTCAGTTTTAGGCAGCAGTTTTGGCTTTGAACATATACTCAGAGGCTGCATGTCCAGTATGTATGTGCAGGGTCCGATGTTACGCTGTGCTGAGTACTGACACCCCTATACTGCGCTGCTGACACAGGAAGCTCCGACTAACGCTATACCACTTAACAAAGAGTTCTCAAAAGGTGAGAATCTCATACTGCCACCCACAGAAAGAGAGTGAGAGTGTGAGAGAAAGACAGAGACACAGGCAGAGAAAGGGAAATGGGGGTTGACAGAAATAGAGACAGTCTAAGAAAGAGAGACAGTGTGATTGAGCCAGGAAAGGAGCAAGAGGGGAAGCAGAAGAGACAAGTGCAAGGAGGAAACAGAGACGGGCTGTAGGAGAGAGATGGAGAGAGAGAGAGAGAAAGAGAGAAAGAGAATGAGAGAGTGAGTGAGTGTGGCAGAGCTGCTGAAGTATGGAGTGTGGAAGTAAGGTTATTATTAGAATATATGGATGTAAAAACCTTACTCTTGCGTTTATCCATAAACCCATAAATGGATTTTTTACTTTACCATAAAAACCTTGCACTTGGATGGCCGGCAAAGTCATAAACACTAATGGTGAACTCTGGCAAGATACCATTTCTATCAATTTCTATATTGTTGTTACAGGAGACGTTCTTCACTTTTAATGTAAGTCTATGTAAAGAGATTTATATATATATATATATATTGTAAATTGTATTACCAGTTGAAAGTTCCTGTCCCAATGCATCAGTAGTATTAATTTACTTAATCTGGTATTTGAATGACTCATGTTTATGCTTAAAAAAATGGATTGTGTATTATTTCATAGCACCCGAAACAGAATTGCATTTCTGAGTGTAGCGTCAAAGAGGGTCTCTGAGCTAGCTGAGCATTTTTGCTGGACGAGATGGGAGGTGAAACATGACATTATTGATAAACATTGTTTTTCACTAAGCAAAACTGGTTGAGTTATACTTAAAGCCCCAGCACAGTATTTTACTCAAACCTGTATATCATTTGGATGCTTGTGATTATTTTTGTATTGTTTCTTCAGCACAACATTTATGTAACATGTGCACTGAGGAGTATCTAAAATAACCTCTGAAGTTTTAAAAAATTGCCCCACCATATTGGAATTCTCCACTATCTTTGACTCCATACATGATGCCAATTAACTACAATAAATCACAAGCCATTTATATTGCATATTCACAAATTAGTCACTCACTGCATTTAATTCCAAATAATGACACAAAAGTAAAATGTCTGAAATTTGTTTCTGGCCTTTGAGAGACTGTGTAAGGGATTTGCCTGCTGATTCCAGCTAAAAGAAACAGCTTTCCCAACACTTATTGTATTCTTATGCACATTGTGGGTGGTAACATTAAGTACTTTTTTTAAATAATAGCTGTCATGGTCATTTAGTTCCACACAGCAGAAAAATAACCAACCAGTGTGCTGACAGCTGGTGAGTATCCAGCACCTAGATAATTTTGGAGTTTAGAGCTAACAGGTGAAGTGCAAAATTTTCATTTTACGAGGAGAAAGTCACAAACATCTGCTGCACTAACTGATCTACGATGTTTATTTACAGATTAAAAACTCATCTTTGTTGCAAGATATAATAACTCCAGCAGGCTAGATCACTCAAATAGGCCTAAAACACTAGCTAGTGGAGATAGATGTAAGTGAACTAGCCAACACGAGTGGCACCTCTGAGAAGCTGCCAAAACGCTGCGAGAACTTTTCAGGTTCATGTTCCATTTCAGGTTCAGAATCAAGTTCTTGAGGCTTATCCATGTAGGCTGGGTTAATATCATGCAAGTTCCAGCCTGGGCCATATCTGAAGGTAATAAATAAGAATATGCAATTTGCTGGGGTTCGCACCCACACAGCAGAATGGTCAGTGGTAACTTAGAAAAAAGAAATTATGAAATATAAAAATATTTCTGATAGATATTAAAAAACAATTGCACTGGGTCTTTAAGCTACAGTGATAATAGTTGGCAGGTTCTGGGCATTTAAAAGGTTAAATTATATGATGAATAACACTTTTTTTTAACTAAAAAAGGTCAGGCTGACCCTAAAAAACGTTTTGACCACAGAGGATGTCAAGACTTAAGCATCTGTTACTGTGTGGTAGAGCTATATATGGAAATATTTCATACAAAAGAGATGACACAGTCTAAGCTCTACAGTGTAAGCTGTGTAAGTCATCATACTGTAGGTCAAATCACATGCATCTAAACCACACAGATAAATCACTAAATCAACAGAATGATCAGTTACGGATCACCCGTTTAATTTGTGACAACGTAGCACATTTTCCTGTTGGGAGATTCTATTTGCTTCGAAATGTGAATTTCTGCTAAAATACCCATACTTAGTGAAATGAGACAGCGTGTCAGGACGCGGGACGCGGGCAGAGTGAGTCAGGCTGTGTAGGCGTGGGTTGCTGATTTATAGAGAGAGAGAGAGAGAGTGAAAGAGAGAGAGGGTAAGAGGGAGAGTTTGCGAGACAGCGCAATAGTGTGAATCTTGGGCAAACATTGTGTAGCGTGTACACGGCACGCTCATATGACACAGAGAGAGCCTCTGAATCCCACAACCATTAGTCTAGAAAGGACAGATAGATTGGGCTTCCCTTTGCCCTGTCAGCAATGCTACTGCACTGTACTATCAGATATCCCTCTACTGAGTGAGGGGACAGAGTGGTCTTGCTCTGGCTTATTTTATATCCAGTGGCCTGATATGAAGCATGGCTGGGCGCACATACTTGGTAGCTGGGTATGAACTGGTAAGGTTGGGTGATATTCATTGGCAATGTTGTAATATCCCAGTAGTAGACTTGACACAATCATGAAATTTTAGCTGATGATTAACTGCCATTTAAATAACTGCGATTAACAGTTTAATTGTGTTATTTCTTCACTCTATGCAACTATAAAAGCATAAACCTAAAGTGGCTAAACATACTATCTAAGATTTGATGTACAAATCCTTTATAATGCCTTTGATATAGAGAACTTATTCTATGTCCTTGTTAACGTATTTACCTAATTTTTCATGAAACATCTTGTTATCTAGGGTTAGGGTTAGGGTTATGTTGGTGGAGTAGTTCATTTTCAGACAGAAGGATTTCTTTGAGAATTACCTGCATGACTATGATGGTAAGTTAAGGATCTCAGGACAAGTTACCCAAAAGATTAAATTATGTGTCTGAGCCGGGGTGACTTTTACCCCAATATTAGCACTGATTCTCAGTCTGCCCGAGTCTGCGCTAGTTGTCGGAGTCGTTATCCTGATCGCGTTTGTGTTCTGGTCAATGACTCAATCTGAACTGACGTCCCCAACAGCCAATGAAAACTGAGTGCAAAAGAAGAAAATACAGCAAGTAAACAAAGAAAAACAGCAAGAAGTCACTCATGTGTGGAGCAAACGTAAGATTGAAAAGCTAACAACTGTGGAAAATAACTGCGATGAGCTCAAATAATTGCGATCAGATGATTGTTATATTTGTGACAGACCTATGAAGTGGATTTTTTTGTGTTTATATCCAAAAAAGTGTTGCTAATTTCCTTTGCAATTACCAGTAAAATACCAGTAAATTGTTCACAGACAAAAAAAATTACATTGAATATCCAGTAAATTTAAAAAAGAAGATCAATGAGTAATGTGTAAGTCACATTGTTCCATGACAGAGAGAAGGAGAACTAGAGAGAGAGGGAGAGAGAGAAGAGAGGAGAGAAGTAGGTTGGGTAGGTTGCTGTTTATGCAAGAAAACAAGATGCCTTAGAAGTTAGAGGAAGTAGCCAGCTGTCCCAGTGCATCATGTGCAGCTTCAAGTGCAGAAATAGGAACCAGAATCATCCAAACAGGTTAGACAGACAGACAGACCGACAAAGACGCAGACAAGTCACTGATGCAGGCATCACAAGTCTCATGCAGTGGCCAGTGCACTCGCCATACTGACCTTCAGGTCCCTGTGCACTATGTCATGTTGGTGAATGTGACTGACACTGTCTAGAATCTGATGGATGCAGTGACTGCGAAGACAAGACAGAGAAGGAAAGACAGAAAAAAGGAAAAAGGTGGAGATAAGACGAGGGGGGAAGGGGGGGAGGTTAGTATTGTGAAGAGACGCTGGTGAAGGTGTACTGTGAGCTCTATAAGCACACAGTACTTAACAACTGAAGGTACTGTGCTTGAAGCATTAAGGGAGACAAAGGACAACATCTGAAATGCTGAAACCAGGTGGAGGAACCAGGTGGGGTGACTGACAGAAGCATGCAAGTGGTCTGTTATTCAAAATAACGGGGGGGCGTGATAAACATTGATGTAAGAAACTGTATACAGTGTGAGTGGAAAGGTTTGTGTGATACAGGCATCAGATATTCATCCAGGTACATTATATATCCAAAGGTTTGCATTGTCTCTTCTGAAATCAAGGGTATTAATTAAGCTTGTGAGATTGTGTGTAATGCAGTATCACACAATCGCGTGCCCTACCCATTCCTATTGAAAAGAAAAAAAAAGGCCTGAGTGCGTTTTCAGTGCACACAGAAGAAAGGTGTCATTAAAGGTGTCAAACTGAAAACACGAGCTTGTGTTTGATATAACTTTGTTCAGTAAGGTTTGTAAAAATTACTTTTATAGCTTATTAATCACTTTGTGTTAAAATAATAAAATGGTAAAAACTTACTGTTAAGTTTGCCTACTGGCTAACGGCTCCTGTAACTTACTATTGACTGAGAAATTGGAAATTTTCTTTTAGCTTTTAGCAACTCTGTAGAAAACACAACGGAAGACAGTTTATGTTTTCATGAGCACAGATTTTTGGAAGGCTGCAGCATAGCTTTGTCTCGACCACATTAAAAAAACATAAAAATGCTGCCTGGCAAAGCTATAGAATGCTCTGAAGCCAGACAATGTAACAGGATGGATATAAAATATGGAATACAAGATAAAAAGCATAGAGAGACACATATGCTTTCCTTAAAGCTGCGGATGGTGTGTACTGTGGCATTTAAATCTTCTGAGCCATCAAGATTGATGTAATATATCAGCCTAATGGCGAGGGGGCTTTATATCCCTTTAAACAATGCTTTGCCTTGGGATTGGGCATGGTGACTAAAAGCTAATGTGCTCCAAAGCGTCCTATTCTATTCGCTCTGCTTTTTCATAGAGATTATACACACCATATGTGCACAATTCAACACCTGTGTGAGCAAGACAACCTCAAAGTAGCAGAATTCATAAGGGCTGTCTGACTAATATTGCAACTATAATAATCTAACTATGGTAATCTAACTATGGATTTATCAGTTATTGTTTTTAAACAGTTTTAATAGATAAAACTTTTTTATTTGATTTTTGTTATGTTATCCTCAACCTCATAAAAGTTAGGTGTGAATGTGTTTTACGTGTTTTTGTTATTGCGTATCTGTTGCCGCAAAGGGTGGAAGCCGCAAAGGGTGGTAGCTGATCAGTAGTTTGGTTTCCTTCAATGTATTTTTGTGCATATTTTGGAATTTTGAATAAAAAAGACTTGAAGGAAATGGCAAATATCTAACTGAATTGCCTAGCCTTGTCTCAAAGTTTGTATGCTCATTTGAGATGGATATACGTTTGCTGCTAAAAAAGAAATATGAGAAATTATGACAGAAATGCATTTGCCAAACAAATATTTTAATATTTAATATTTGTTCCCTTTTTTGCCCCGTTGCTGTAATGACAGTGGACTAACAAACTATTAAATAATTAGAATGTATTCATACTCTTGTACAGAGCTGCTGAAAACTATTTCACATAATTTCTTTTGCAACATTTCAATTATACACGTGAATAAGCTACCGTAGCTTATCATAAGAGAACGAAACATTAAACCTTTAAATTCCTCAGAAATTAGTGATTCTCCACACATTAAAGATATTTATTTATTACATAATAAAACAAGCCACTGGCTCTACTGCTGAGATTTATATTGATTTTATCAGCACAACGATGCATTGGTCAAGCTCCAGGTATACAGACCCACAAAATGATTCTAACCAGACATGTCCACAGTTTAAAGTGTCAGGAGTGTCTGTGGCTATTCTGTCTATAATAACACTTCTCTCTCTCGCTCTGATTTCTAAAGCTCTTAACTGTTCTGATGAGAGGACTCCAAACAATAGCACTGAGGCTGGAAATTTAGATCCGTTGCGGGGGCGACGGCCAGTATCCGTGAGTAATAAACGAAGTGAATGGGATTTGTATGTGTGAAAAGGTGTGTATGTATTTTTGTGTGTCTGCATATGTGTGTGTGTGTGTGTGTGTGTGTGTGTGTGTGTGTGTGGAGGAAGCTGACAGTGCTGGGCGTGTGGTGGAGGCTTGAGTCAGAGCTGACACACTAATTATCTGTGTGTTAATTGGAGGCCTACTTTCAGCTCTCTCTAAGGAGGGGAGGCTGGGCCAGGGGACGCTAAAGCAAGCAGGTGCTGGGGGCTAGGGTGCAGCCCACAACGAGGGGTGGAGATGCTACTTTCTTCTGCACTCAAGGGATAATTGAATAGATATACCCATATATTTCACGGCTAGCTAGTGTCTGCTGGATGGGTAAAAGTCAAGCTGCATCATAGCAGTGCAAAGGTCTAAGAAATCAAAGTAAAAAGGCTATGAGCGAAACTAGCCTACACATCTGCAAATGCTTCAATTCATTATTAAGAATCAGTCACACTAGCATTTGCCAGCGACAGCTCATAAGCGAAATTATTTTCATTACATTAATCATTACAACAATAGAATTGGCGTGATGAGAGATTCTACGTTGCAGATTTCTGAGGCCCATCAATTTTGCATGTGAAACCTCACATAAAGTTCAACTTTGGTAAACTTTTATATGCAATAGTGCTGCCCTGTATATAGCAGCAGTGAAGAAATAAAATGGTGGAAACACTAATTTAATCAGCATCTGTGCATTAACCTACATAAGATACATATTACACCTGAGAAAGACAAATGCCACAGTTAGTGAGGATACTATACTTTTATCATTACTTTTGTGATTTCACTGTTTAAGGTCAGATGAGTAAGCCAGCTTGCTAACTGCAATGTTATCTCTTTGGCTAACCACAGCTGCACCAAAGTCATCCCAATGCTGCAGAACCGCACCAGTTATCTCCAGTTTTTTGCTACAGATCAGTACACAATGTTATCCTGTGGCAAGTAAATAGTTATTTGATAAACCTATGGTTAGCAAGTTAGCTGGCTTGCTAACTGCATTTAAATAGAGATTTTTTTTCATTGCCAATCTTCCAGACCAGCCTTGGTCATGAATATTACACAAACTGCAAATGTCCAGTGTGACTGCAGTGGTGAAATACTACAGTGTGAAATTAATCTCTATGTCACAAAATATCATAAATAGGCCTTCAGCTTGCAGTACTAATGCTGCATTCACATCATGTTGGAAACACTCGAATGACTGACGAAGTTGTATTTACAACGGGTAAAATCGGGATTCTAGATGACACAAGACTTTTCATTTTTTGTATGAGTGAAGCATTAAACTTGCAGTGAATGTGAAAAAAATATATAATGTATAATGAAAATATTTAATGAAGAAAATATATAATGAAATCTCTTCTATTAGATCTTTGTCCTTTTTAATATAGCAAAGAAAAAGCAGGATATGTACTCTCCAGACCTCCATGCTATCTTTTTCTATGTGGTGAGCATACTATGATGAAGCACCTAAACAGAGTTTAGTCATATTTACTAGTTAATCATCTGGTATAAAGGACCTTCTGATGAGAAACCACTGCTAACTACCTATTAAGCTGCCAGATGGGTAAAATGGTATATGCCTATATTATTTGATGTAAACTAAAAAAATGTAATTTAAACTCTTTTCATATGTGCACGTAGACAGGGATTACGTGACAATTAAACAGAAAGCTTAACAGCAAAGCCAAACATTTCTGTGATTTTTTTTTTGTTATAGTTGATTAATCCGTTTTCATAAGAGACAATGATTGTATTATTACTGTATTGTTATATAGAAAACTATATATTTGGTACATGACTCACAAATGAAAAAGCTGTTGCCCATTCATGCTAAGGACGTCAGGTCCTGTTTAACGTAATGTTATGGCAAATGTGAAAGCAGCATCCTGATAAAATACAGTTTAACCCTATCAAATATACGATCTGTTCTGAGACTTTGTTCTCTTTAACTAATTTAAATTTACAAAATCGTTCTGTGGTGAGCATGTTCTTTATTGTAAGTGTACGAGCCTATTCAGAGCACAACTCAGATTCATGAACAGTAAAATGACACTGACGTATGACTTATATTCCTATTCATGTGTTTGTCTGTTTCAAAGGTAGTTTGTCACATAAATAAAAATCTATTAATTTTTCTCATTTCATGTTTTTACATATAAGCTAAAAACAGCAGTGAGAAATCTAACAGGAAACCAGATTAAATGGAAGGAATAGCTACATGTCATTATTAAGGGGTTGAGAGCTGCAAGTGTGAATGACGCAAGGCATGAACACTAACAGTAAAGGCATGCCAGTAATTTACCGGGTTCTGAGTGTGAAAAGGGCTTCTGAGTTTGACAGGTGTGTTACACTGCGAAAATAATCTGTACCTCAGAAAACATCATAAACACTTTATCATCCAATTTTCTATGTAACGGAAATATGTACACATTATCAACAAGCCTACTTCTCTTTAAAAATATTAGCCGCAAACTCTAACAGGCCTCTTCTTTTCCTTTCCTCCAATTCTTATATTGCTTCCCTTGGCATCTCTCTCTCTCTCTCTCTCTCTCTCTCTCTTTCTCTCTCTGTGCATCTCACGCCCCCACAATACGCCCACGCAGTCAAATTGATTAAAATCCCTCTCCTGAGGGGTACTGCAGTGTGTATGTGAGTGTGTGCAAGTGTGAGTGGCTAGGTGCAAGTCTGTGAGAGCAGACAGGCGTCAAAAAGAAAGGGGGGGTGAGATGGAAGTAAATGAAAGACAAGAAAAACAGAGGGGGGGGGCTATGGAAGCAGATATCTGCTGGGTATGCGATGAGACGTTGACATAGCGCCACCGCCCACGCTGAAAACTGCCTGCCTTCTATGAGAGAATTGCTGAGCTACTGCTCAAAATATGATCGCACTGCTACGATCGGGAGGGGCAGTGCGATGACTAGATGGGTTTTAATGTATTATGCCATATGATGTATTACTGCAATGTGTTATTTGGTATAGATTAAATTCTGCATTACCATGTAATCCTTGCTACAACAAAAATATGTAAAACATACATGGAACTGGAAGGAGGTAGAAAATGAAGTGATTTGAAGATACGAGGGGTAAAACAAAAGGGAGTTGCAGAAAAGGGGTAAAGACGGGAGGTGGAAATGGAGAGAGCACTTTACCTGGCGTCAGCTTCACTGTAATACTCTCTAGCGACGATGTCTTCAAATAACTCCCCACCAGTGACCCTATAAGAAAGGGAAAGAGCAAAGCGTCATTTATGTGAACGGTCATTTGTCATGCTGGGCACATAAAAGCTTCAATTGCAGCTTGTGTGCTGGAGAAGTGATGATGAGTGCAACTGGTTTTGACATAGACATGACATTTTTATATGCTAGAGTGAGTGAGTGCTATGGTGTTAGAGAGAGAAAATGAGCGAGAGAGAGAGAGAGAGAAAGAGAGAGAGAGAGAGAGAGAGAGAGAGACTGTAAGCCGGAATGGATGGGGGAATCCTCTAGAAGAGACATCCCGGGGCTTCGGGGGGAAACCCCTGCTGCAGGATTCTCTTCAGCCGGGCAGCCCGGCTCTGTTGCCATAGAAACTAGCTCTTGAGCAAAGGGGAGAGCGAGGGATGCTTAGGAAGGGGTGGGTGAGGATGGGGAGAGGGGGTAGCGGATGAGTGCAGAACAAACGGGTGGGATGCGGGAAATGCGGTGAACGCAGATAGCAGAGAAAGGGACATATGGCGCAGGCAATTTTAATTATGTGCTGCATTCGGAACGTACACTTACAAGTCAAACAGGAGATAGTGGAAGCCTTCCTCTGATATACTGTCATGGAGTCGAACTGGGGAAGAAAGACAGAAATTAATGCATTATGCCGCCGGTTGTCCTCCGAGGCTGACATGCGTGCGCTGTAAATGCTCTTTTTCCATTTGCATAAATAGAAAAGTGGAGCTTAAGCACACAGTGTGCTAGGCAGTGAATAGCCTACTTTCCGTTCTCTCGTGGTCGGAGCTCAGCCAAGCTCTCTCCTGCTGAAACTGCAGATGCTCCTGCCTTGTTCTCAACTATGTGCCATTTCACTATGTTCTTAATAATACTGCTATAAACTATATTGAAATAAAGAATTTGAAAAACTCACTTAAGAATGAGAGAATTTGTATCAGAGGCAATAACAAGTCTGTGTTTACAGAGAACACTCACCAATGTTGGGGTGCTTAAGAAGACGACAGATGCGAGCTTCACGTTCGAGCTTCTGGTGATCTGTAAGGACAGGTTCAGTCAAAGTAAAAATACAATCAAAGGGGAAAATAATGATATAGCTACATGAACCACAGAGGAATATAAACCCCTCAAACTCTAAGCTTATTGTTCAGTTAATAATCTTAAGGCTTAGTATTTACTTACTATTCCTAATGAATTACAATGAACGCACTACTAAGTATACAGTTATGAGAGTGAAGAACTGAAGCCTGAACTTCCTGGCAGTCTCTTCGAAATGACCAGTGAACCTACACATGTCTTCTGAGTTTTATATGGAATGTTGACAATAGTGGTAAGTCAAAAAAATGCTTTTAAATGTAATTATTTGCCTGTATGTAACTGTCATGAATGTACTTACAAAAAACACTTGTCTCAATATTGTTATAAAACAATGTCTCACACAACAGGCAATGTACGCATAGCCATTTGTGTAATAACCTTTTCTCATGAAGCTTTAATAGGCTTTAAACACTCTAGATGCCTGGTTCCTATCACCACCCACTGTGAACAATTCTGTCTGAGTTTCTCTAGAAAGGTGCATTTCATATCCAAACCATGCTGAATGACTTTGTTTACACCCAAGCCATTTAACTATACAGACATGTTAAAAAATCTGTGGACTTCCTGGTTAAAAATGTTTAAAAATAATGTAACAAAACAACTATGAACTAATGTGCTGCTCCTGCTTAATTTATATTTCTGATAAACTTCAGCCAACACCCTCACTAAAGGCAACATTACGGCAACATTATCTTATAGTCACTATTAGCCACATCAGCATTGTTCAGTTCAACACTTCCACTGTATATTACCCCCGGGTCTGAGGTGGGCTGCATTTACGCTATGGTGCAGAGATACTACAGCATTATGTCTTAGTGCACAGCAGGACACCAACAATGCCAGCAAATGAACGCTGAGGTTGCTGTGGTATAACGGCTAAGCGAAAGAACCACTGACAGAATGTGGGAGGAAATCACTGAACACTCCCTACCATGAATAAAGATGAGGTTTACTCAACTGGCTCTATTGTTTGAAGCTACAATATATTTGACTACATCTAGTGAGCGTGATTTGACTACGCTGAGTTACGACGCAAAGAGATACATGCAAAGCACTGTGGTGCAGGAGTTAGCAGAAAAGTGCTGCATCAGAATGCTAAAATGTCAGAAAACAGTAGAGCAAAACAGACACTAGATGTCAATTTGTTAAAGGTACATTATCACTTCTGTCTACTACAGCATGGTTACATGCTTACTAAAACACCTGCTGAGTACTGTACTACACTGGCTATAGATAAGCTAAGGTCTAATAAGCGCTTTAACTGCTGTTCATTATTAGGCCTCTAGTAAGGAATTGTAGTTGAAGGTCATGCCAGTACAAATCACTTGAGCAGCTCCAAAATAGAGAGCGATCATTCATAATTTATAATGCGTGCCCTGTAGAAGCCCCTCAAGGTTCTTTTTTTAATCGGCCTGTGCTGGTCTGACATGTTTCTTCCTGTTAAGCTGCACCCTGCAGCTCCAGTGACATACGTAGTTCCTGCTGCGTGCCACTGTTGCCATTCATACCTATTCTTGCTAAAACCTGGCTTTAATTAATAAATGGACAAAAATTGTCTGTCAGTGATAAAAGAGGAAACTTCCCAAGTAAAATAGGTTGATGGAAAAAAAAAAGATTTACTGTGTTTAAATCAAAATCGCGATTAGAGTTTTCGAATCAAAACGGCTGCGATTTTATTTATAAATTATTAACAACATCTTACGTCCAAATAAAATGAGCTACCTATAAAGGTATTCAGCTAATCAGAAGCACCCAAACACCCTTATGACATGCAAGTACACAGCCAGAGCTGTTAAACTGGCAGATTGCATTCAGGCCATGAGAAAAATTAATATGCTAATCTTCCTAGATAAAAAAAATTTCAACAAGACCTTACCCTGAATATTGTGTGTACTGATGAGCCATACGTGCCACCAATGCAAGAAGTTAATTTTATTAGGTGGATGGAAATACCTACCACTTCAAGAATTCTCATTTGAACTAGCTTCTAGCTTCCACACGGTCATATAGCAACATTCAATTAACATATTTATGACACTTGTGACAGGCATAGATTTGAACCGTCCTAGTTAGCACTAAGTGCTACCATGCTAATAGACCCACACAGTAGCGATGCAGGACTTTCTGGCGTTGTCTCCAACTCATGACTCTTGTCCCTGAAATCGATGGAGTCCTTCATTTTAAGCAAGACAACACTAGAGCTGTTGATAAAGGGACACAGTTGATGTAATAAAGTAGCTACTGACTGATTCTACGCTTATGTCAATATTGTGCAACTGCATCCTGCTGCGTTACGTCAAACTCAAAAACAATTAAATGGAAAGGAGTGCATGATTGTGAATCTACTGTTCAGTAAATGCTAAAGCTTCAGTCTAACACCAATTTCTAACCGTTAACCAGTGCTGCTAACCAGGAGTAAGTAGCTGATTAGCATTAGCTGAGCAAGCAATGCTGCTATCACTGCTTAGCACAGAACAGTTTCAATTCTTACAAACAAAAGCTTTACTGACACAAGTTTAGATGATAATGACTCAACTCTGAGGGAGCAAAGTCAAGCAGCTAAAACTGGCACTGTGGTACCTGGAGCTGTAGCCTCCTAGCTAAGGTAATGCTAGCTGGTTCCTCTCTCCTAGCTAGCTTAGCTTAGGCAATGAGATCCAAACAGTACAGCCTCAGTACAGGTCTGAATCTACTAACTGGTGCTCTGATATTGCAAATGTAAAAGCAAATGAAAATGGTTACAACTTAAATAAACATTAGGGCAAAATTAACTGATTGGTGTTGGAGTGACATTTTTATGTTGTGCAATTTTATGTTGTGCAGGTCAGTGCAACAGCAATATATATTGAGTACTTTCTGGCCTTGAAGAATATTATATAGTCTAGTAGCTAATAGTGCAACACCAGTGCAATAGTAGTGTATATTGTGTATATGTGTATATATTTAGAAAGTGTATAAGAAATATATATATCACATCGTATCTACATTTTTGTCGTTTTTCAATTTTGGACATTATTTGAAAATACCCGTTGGGCTTTACATGGTCCAAAGTTATGTGGAGAAGAGTCTGGTACCATTGACTTACATTAAAAGCAAAGTATATTTTTTCCTTCTCCTCTAGAGTTACTATTTTGGAGTTACAAGGTTTTGTTCCATCCATCCACCCATCCATTTTCTAGGCTGCTTCTCCGTCAGGATCGCGCGGGGGGTTGCTGGAGCCTATCCCAGCGGTCATCGGGCAGAGGCAGGATACACCCTGGACAGGTCGCCAGTCCATCACAGGGCAGGTTTTGTTCCAACAGCATTATATATATGATTTTTTTGTGTAAATGTGATGTGACTGTAAACGTGACTTGATTTGATTCAATTTAGCCCAACGATTACATGATTTTAGTAAAACATGTGAACTATCAGGAAGGTAATGTACAAATGCATCACTTCCGTCATGACTGGCACCTCCCAGTTATCCATGTGCTTGTGTTTTGGTCTTCCATGTGCTTTTGCTTACGTGTGCTTTTTGCTTTTGTTGATCTTCCCAGTCTGGCCCCCTTGTTTTCACTCAGCCCCTGATTGTTACCACCTGTGTTTTCCACCTGTGTCCTGTTATCCCTTGTTATCCCTGTTGTATTTAAGCCCTGTGTTTTTCCTAGTTGTTTGTTGGTCTTTGTATTGTTTGTACGGTTTGCCCTGAATAAATCTTGCTTGTCTTCGCACATGGGTCCGCCTCCTCATCGCTCCACAACATTACAACTTCTCTGTTCAATACCTTGTTACTTTACCACTAACAGGCAGTCTATTTATCTGTATATCTCAAATTGAGTCTCACGAATCTAAAAAAAGCTCTTAAAACCAGGAAATGTGTACATGAACACATCAACTGAAAATAGAACAAAAGTGGTTGAGTTTCAACCCAAAGAGTACAGATAGGAAGAGCCCCACAGCAAGCCTTTAATAATCTTCTTTTCCACACCTTAACCTGCAAATAAGATTATAAATAACCTTTAAAATACCCAAAGTTTCTGCAAAAAATCAATGATTGGTTGTCTTGCCACCACAGAGCTCTACATAGCTAGGTAGCTAATGTTAATGACTGGTGATTGCCAAAATGGAAAGAGAGTGTTCAAATTACACTGAAAAAATGGCATATTTTAATTTTCCTACATGAAGAGCTTGGACAACATGAAGCTAACTTAGCTATATATTCATTGGTTCAGCACATTCCTGCTGTGATTGGATGAGGTAATGTTGGCGTTACCGAAAGGTTTGTCTTATATTCTGATTGGCTGGAATAGATCCAGTGAAAAAAAACATGTGGATTGATGTACAAGAAGTCAACGTGAGAACTGTTTCATAAACCCACAGTCAAATGCAGGCGGTCTGAACATGTGCTGCATGATGCATAAAAGGACTTGGAGCGAATCGCAAGTAAACACAGCCAATTCTACAAATAAATGAGTGGGAAAAACGTGTTTTTGAATCCCAAACTCATTTATAGAGTGATTAGTTATTTGTGAAATATAAAATATTTGTGCATCTCGCATTTTTATTATCAAATTTTGTTTTTTGAATCACATCATATTTAGTGGTAAATATCTCATTTTATTGTTGTGGATCTTGCGTGCTTTACTTTTTTCATATTATCAAAGAATCACCCAATAAATTTAACTTTCAAATGTTGTTTTTATGAATGTTGAAATGTCGATAATTTGAGCATTTTAATAATGTGACTCCTCGAATTTTTGCTCCTTCTTTTTTTTTAATCTAAGTCGAAGCTTACTGCTACATGCCAAGAGCAGTGCATGTATGAAGTAACTGACCTCATATCATTACAGTTTTTTCAAGGAACATCCTATATCAGCTGTCCATTTTGCCAGAAACCGCAAAACAGCTCAGTATTTGAAAGAGGAAGAAGCTTACTGTGATGCTCTTAACAGCAGAGCTAATGAAACTGGTTTGCTGGATTGCCAAGCTCCAGCTCATGGTGTGATTAAAACCCGCCCACCAGAAGCTGAAACTAGCCCAAAATTTGACTGCATTCAATTGCAAATGAAACTGTAAGGCTGTAAATTGCGTGCATACAAAACTGTGTAAAATTCTGAGGCAATCTGAGAAAATTTTATGTAAATCTATTTATCTGGTTTTATTCATTTGGAAAAAAGTTAGAATAAATAGAAATACACAAATAAACGATCCACTGGGATTTATGAGCCAGCGTTTTCCAAAGCCTAGAAATTTACAGTTACCACCCAGTACTTAGACTGAATCTCAATTGGCTCTCTTCTCCCTACACTCTTAGAAAAGATGGTTCTTTAAGAGATGATTCTTTTGTAAAAAGACAAAGGTCCCGTACAGACCCATGAACACAAAGAACCTTTTGCATGATTAAAGGGTTCTTTGCATCATGTTTTTTAGATTGATGGAGAATGAGCTGTAGATGGTTCTATATAGCACCAAAAGGGGTTCTGCTATTGTTTTGATGTCAAGCTTGTAACAGTACAAGAACCCTTTTTGGTGCTATACAGAACTTTTGCACGTGTCTCCAAATGCACTTAAGACTATGAATAAAAGGTTTGTAATTATAATAAGAATAAAACAGTTTATAGTTTGTTATATAGAAACTTCGTTCTGTACAAAGAAATACCAACTGGCAGCCTAATCATAACGTATGACAACATTTCTGAAAAATCTTTTTCCTGCCCCTGTCCCCCATAGCCTGTAGTCAGTTGAACCCAACGTCCCCCTCATTTTTTTATACTACGCATCCAAGAGCTTTTGTGCAATGTTGATATTACAGGAACCATCAAATTCAAATGAGTCTTAATCAAATCACTACTTATTTATTTACTCTGTGGTATCAGTATCCCGACCAACCTCAGATAATCCAGATCTTGAGTGTTTCAGTAAATGTTTGGATGCACCAAGACATTCTGACCCAATAAAAGTAAATCATTTCATTAAAAAATGATACATGCTGATTTCAACTACAAGGATTAATTAATGTGTTTATAATATCACAATATGCAGCAATGTAATCGCTATAATCATACACTGTACATATTACGCAGCCCTTGTCTGTAGCTAGAGTGAATAAACAAGAATAAGATCTAGAGGCTGTGCTTCTGTACCCAAGATCTAGGTTATGGAATCTAGAGCTTCATTGAAGCTGACGGTTCAGCCAGTGGCTAAGAATTTTTAGAGCGCTATCCCTAGTGCTCTAAATGTAATTGACCCAATATCTTCCTTTGGTGCTTTAGAATTAGGAATCATGGGAGATTTTAATCTAAACTGGCTCAATCGGGAAGCTGGTCTGCTTAAAGAAATGTGTACTGTTTTAAGGCATGAATAATTAATTCCCCAAAAACCCCTCCATCTAAATCTCTGACTTTATACTCACAAACAGACCCCCAAAACCTGAGGCTAATGCAGCCTCTGTCACTTCTGTACGTCATCACTTAACGCCTCAGAGCACTTTGGAAACCACATCCTAAACAAACGCTGAACACTTCTACCACTCTCTTTGGTCTTCTTTGGTCTGAACACTTCGGAGTATAAAAAGAGCTTTAAAGCTTTAGTTTCTTGCTTTTATAACTGCCTCCCTCAGATTGTTCCACTTGCCTTTTGCATAGTCTAGGCTATCCTTCACTCTGCTATGTCTGTCCTTGAAGAGCCCCTTCATGAACCTTTTTTCCTTACAGACATATTTGCCCGTCTTCCCCTTTGCCTCTTATGGTCATCAGGTTCATCAACTAAGGATATGTCATTATAGTTTTGTTTTTTTATCTATGCTTCCTATGGACCTGCTGCCTGCACCTCCCTCTCAAAACACACACACACAAACACACACACACACAGACACACACACACACACACACACACACACACACACACCACACACACATACACAGACACACTACTAAATTTGTTTAAACTGCTTTAAAAAATTAAAAGTATAATTCAGACCTTCGGTATTTACAAGGATTATGTTATGATCTATTTAAACTCAACACATGAATTGAGATAGTAATAAGCTAAATATATACAAAATCATCATTTACAGGGTGCTTTCTTTTGGGAGGTGTCAGTCCCAAACCCTAACCTCTAAATTTCAACTTGTGAAAAAAAAATATATTTTTTTTAATATTTAGATTTACCATGAGTTGAATTTTTAAATAACATTTTTTATTACCATTTAACATTTTTTCCCCATGTTTTCATGAAACGCATAGAGTTTTAATCCTTTGGCGGAGGCTTACTTTAGCCACACCCCTGTATTTTAGAGCAGGAAGTGAGACAGTATCCCTGTCCTTCATGGCCACATGTTGAGCAGTTAGACCTCACCGTTTTTGAGTAAATGTGTCCCAAAGTCTAAATAAGTGCATAACATTAAATATTGTCATTACTAAAACGCTTATTTTCTGTAATTAAGTAAATTAAATGATTCTCCGTGTGTACA